>NW_025765179.1:0-238384 GCF_003918875.1 Haliotis rubra | reverse complement strand
AAGCCCTGGTTAAACTGGAGCGGTAAGGCTGCTTGTAAGCCCCGCCCGGCATCCTGGGTAGCATCGTCTCGTGGTTGCTATGCTCTGCCAAAACTGCCACGTGGCTTAGTCAAAACCTGTGGGCAGCCATTGTCGCCATGGTGGGTTTGCGTACGCAGCGGTTAAGAAATTTTAAACTTTCAAATAAGTCCTAAAGCTACCCCAACCAACCACTGTGGGCCGTTTTATCGATGTGCTGCTGTGTGTGGACCTCATTATAGTGCATGTTGAACCCTGGTTCCAAGTACATCATACCCGGGTTTCACCGGTCGTGGGTGGACGCGGGGATGCTGATTATCGAGGCTGACGCCCAACTTTGGCCCGCCGGCCAGTAACTATTTCGTTGTTGTAGCCTACCACTTTTTAATACTCCCAGTTGCATATCGCTCGGACATGTATTAACCCTACGTCGAACACGTAGGTCGACTTTCAACCCGCATATTCCAATACATCTTGGTAGCGTTTGATGGCACTCGGGAGATCAACTGAGCATTGATAGCATCTCAACGCTGATTAACGAACTGTTTCTGGAGCGTCGTAAGCAGTCCTCTTTACCCAGATGTTGAATCGCTGGCGCTTCAAAGCATCTACCGTTTCACAACGCACGCCGAGCCGAAGTCGCTTAACCTGATTACCCCGCACGGCGAACCCTTCGACGGTCCACCGCGAACATTTTTCAACCGCTCGGCGGGCTGGACTGCCCACTTCTGACTGTGAGCAACACCACCTTTAAAAGTTCATACCGGGTCATCCTCCATTCATTACTTGACAAAGTCCTGGCGTAGTACATCTCGTTTCGAAAAATCATCATCGACTTCTTTCATCGGTCGCCACTTCATCATATGGAATACCCAACCCATGGTTCGCCCCGCAAACGCCAATCCGCTCGGGTTTAGTTCGAATTCATTGCAAATACGTTCGTAGGTCCGCTCCATGTACCTGGCTGTTTACTGCGTCCCATGCTTCTATTGGTCCTGTGGAGCTGGGCACCGATCTCTTTGAGGATACGCCTGACCTGGTAGTACACGTGAAACATGAACACAGACTGACTCAGTGTCCACGCCGAAAGTGTTAAAGTTAATGCCACACCACACCCGCTTGTAGCACACCACACGCAAAGTTGAGCTGATTCTGCCAGAACTGTGATAGGGTTGTTGAACTGCTGAACTGCCTTTGACGTTAGTCACCGAAAAGCTTATGGCACAAGTTGAACACATCTAAAAGCTGGAGCGAAATGCATCCTATCAGCTTAAACCGGCGATCTTCATGGGACTGAAGAAATCTAATATCCAGTTTAGGCGTAAAACACACCAGGAGTAAGACACCCCTTTCAAGGGAAATACATTTTAAAACTATTATATAAATGAGCATATATAATGCACATGTACATAACACTTCCAGGAATAACGAGCGGCGAGGCCGCTCAGCTGACGCACGCGATCGATAATACGTCCGTCAACTCGAAGTCGCGACTTCCGCGCATATCACCCACCTACCAATAATGGACCAACATCAACGCCACAACAACAAGCTGTTCGTTAGTGGAGCCCGCAGCCAGTGATAACTGACGGCTTACTACAGTGTGGTGCTTCGCTTTAAGGACGAGGTCTTCAAACCCTGGGGAGCCGGTAACTCAAGATGAACGGACTTCAAACGCATAACAGTGGTGTTAATCAACAACGGAAGAAACTTCGAGGTTTACCGCCATTGGCGAGGACACATCGGTATGATCGCCTGACGAGATAAAACCAAATGTAACAACCGTCACAGCACGAAGTTACCCGACCTAGTACCGCATCGAGAGCCGCATAATTCATCCGGCCAGGTGAGCACAACGCATAACATTCAAGAGGGTCACCCTTCCACTATACTTAGAGCAGAGAGTACCTGTGAAAACAGAGAAATACAAACGACGGTAGAACTGAGTCGTTTCTACCGCGGCAGTAGAGTAAGAGGTTGACTTGTGGGCAACATACCGGAGCCGATAATATCGGTGTTGTTAGATATAAATCATAATCCCGTGAAATATAGGATACCACCTCAGCTTAACGCCTTCACATAAAATGACCAGCGACAAGGGTCCGGGTGAAAAAATGCGTCAATGTGGGGATCTCCTACCTCGGGGACACACGCGGATTCGATTACCCCGAGTAGATGGTAAATCACTTAATAAACTGAAAAAAAACAACATTTACAAACGCGTTGAAGTCCTCCGGGGAGCCCTAGGTGATATAGTAGATACCCGCAAGAGTTTAATAGTCAACACCGGAGTACACCCTAGTCACCACCGGGATGATAATGGATAATATACCCATCGTTCGAAAGCGCAAACCGTTCGACTTAGACGATGTTGAGAGCACTACCGTCGCCCGAAACAAGTTTCATATACGCTCTCTCACCGGGCCATGATTAAAGCGGGTGTTGATACCAGATAAAGACGACATGGTTTCTCAACATTAGCCCTGGCTCCCCTATGCGTTCACGGATAACAAAGACAAACCACCCAAACAAAAAGTCGCTAACAACGAACCCTGCTCGGCTTTACGTCCCGACCCAGATATTTGCCGCAATTTCATCAGCCCAATCGCCAGTACATGGCAGCCCATTACGCTATCGTGGGTAAACCGCAAAACGCAAAATTACTGCAGCTGGTGTTCTGAATTCGAAGGCGCGTCAGGATACCAGGAGAGTCTTAACGCTGAACCCGCACCGACCATCAAAAGTCTGTACCTAGGGAACCATCGTGGGAAATGATGTCGAAGATCGCGGAAGGGGGTCAAACCTCGGTGGGTGAAACGACACCAGTATCACGTTTGCACAGTTTACGCGGCGGATGGGTGTCCGTATCCAACACCAGTCTGCAGGGTGTTCACCGCGATCGTGGGAAAACATCGATATCACTAACCAAGATCTTCCTACTCCGATGTCAAATACACTTCTGTGGGGATTAAGTTCCACCCCAGAACCATTATCAGAAAACCAGGCTGGAAATTATAATCGTATCAGTATTATAGCAATGTCTTGGCTTCACCCCACCATCACGATTAATCCACTTAGGACAATGGAGGGATTCGACCAGCCTGGTGAGGAAGACACTTCGTACGCCTTTACACTTCGTAAAACAAGAACGTATAGGCTGGGTGTCGCTATCAGATCTTAAAGTTTCCGAACGGATAGTCAACTTAACACTCCGCCCCACCTTATATCACATTAAAGGAAGGAAATACATCTCTTGATCCTTAAGATTAGCGTACTCCGGTCCGGCAGTTTCATTCCGGCCCTATTACAAACGCATTACCTCACTAAGATCGCCACCCAATATGTTATGGGCATCCTACCAAGAGTTAAGGTATGACTCGCTACTGGTTCACATAGGGATTCGCTATGGTACCAGGCTCCACTTTTCATCACAGAAGGTTCCATAGGGGTGATCCTGCAGAATCAAACAACTTTACCCTCGTGACTGGTACACTGGAGTTCCCGCGCCAGTTATCAACGTTTCCGGTGATCATCATACAAACCGACTTCAACGGTTCTATAACCCCTTTAATAAGCCCCTACCATGGTTGGATAATAACCCCCTTTACTTTGAGGGGTTTCGTGGATGCAGATTACCTATCACATTCTCTGTCACCCATTCCTCCTACATGAAGGATTTGGCACCTTTATAAGCCTCAAGCACGCTTGATCGAAGGTTAAAGTGAAATCAACAATTAAAATATCTTTGCAATATATATTATAGTGATGGGCCTGTACCTGCCTGTAGAGGAAGAAGCGAAGACCTCTGGAAACCGTGAGATTTGTCCCGGCTTTGAGACAGTTGGCGTGATGTAAAAACGTCAACTAGAGCAAGATCGATGAAAGCTGAACGCACTTCCTGCAAAAAAGTACCATAGAGCTTTCAACATCGTGGACGGGGGCTGATACTGCCCTTTATGGCAACCAGCATGGGGCTAGGAGCCGCATGGGGTAGCCAGTTAGCTACTCATCGTGGCTACCCCGAGTGAGTGCTAGGGTATCAGAAATAACAGCTGGCAGGTGGTAAGTTAGGGTTGGTGCTGGTTTGCATCCCGCAGACTGCATCAGAAGGCATTGAAAACATTTGATGAGATCAGGGTTCTGGCCGGAAGCAAAGCCGAATACTAGTAAGTGAGCCGCATTTTCCAATGGCACTCACTGACAGTAGTAAGATCCAGAGGAGGAGTTTAGTTCAACTCCTCTGAACTCACAAAATATAACAAAATGAAACAAGAGATATTCGATCCAAAGTCTCGTAAGTCTACTTCATCAGCGAGACTGATGATAAAAAGTACATAGAACAAGGGTGAAAAAGCCCGCAAGCCTTTTATTACAAACACCAAAGAGATCATAGGCGATTCACATTAAACTGTTCCATCGAGGTAAACGTGACATAGCGGCACAATAGCCATAGCCGCACGCTAGACGAGCCCAGTATTGGATGATACAATCCCAGATAGACCAACAGTTACTTCAGCCATACCTCGGCGCTGCTAGGAGGTCCCGCTTGATCGCCCCAAATCCTTTTCATAGTAGGGGTAATGGTAGCAAGAGCTATGGGGCCCGACTAAAGCCTTACTTTGTGAAATAAGGCTTTTGTAGAGGCTTTGGTTGAAAGTGGTCCAGGAACCCCATTGTATATACTACTTCAGATATGTTCCATCGTCACGGGTTGATGGCTTTCTTTGTAGTAGATATCACCATGAACAAGTGATCAGGCAACATATCTGGACAGCGAAATGTGTGAATGAATAAATTTAGCTTTTTATGCCGCTTTTAGCAATATTCCAGTAATATCACGACGGGGACCCTGAAATTGGCCTGATACATCCTGAACCTTTGTGGGAATCTTCGGCCTTGATGAGCGAACGCTTTAACCTCTAGGCTATCAACAGCTGAATGCAAGTTATGTTTCAGTAAATAGGGCACTCAATATGAGTGAGTGAATGGAGTTTTGAGAACGGCTTTCAGGACTACCTGGTGTCATCACAGATATTCCATGATCCATTCATATACGTTTCATAGCTGTTTGCCCCTTAACACCACACAGAATTTGTGTTTCTGGGGATGTTCACGGCTATTCTTTTGCACTGACGTTCCATGTTTATGTTATATCGACAGTATAGAAACCGTAACGTGATTAAAAAGCCATACATTCTGCCATGTCTCGGCTAAAAGAAGAATGTCGATAAAGAACTATAATAAACATTTAAAACCAATAAAAGTGAATTAAAATAAGTGAGCAAAGTCATATCGACCCTATTTCAGCCATATCGTGACTATATCAGTTCAGTATTAAAAATAAACATACACAATGCATATATCGAAGGAAAGTAAAATAACTATCACAAATGAACATTTTAAAACTAACATGTAATCATAATAAGATATTACTACAGAGAACAATATAATACTGGGCTAAAGATCGCCACTTAGTGAGGGCAGATCACCATGCTAGGGGCCATGGGTGACTTACAGCACTTTGCACCTGTATGGACACTATGTGGATTTACACATACACACACACACACACACACACACACACACACACACGATCAATGGCGATGAAGGTTAGAATTGATCTTCAGTAATCCATGCTTGTCAATAATAAGAGGCGACTAACGGGATCGGGTGGTCAGGCTCGCTGACTTGGTTGACACATGTCATCCTATCACAATTGCATAGATCGAGGCTCATCATGTTCATCACTCGACTGTCTGGTCCCGACTCGCTTCTTAACAGACCGCCGCCATATAGCTGGAAGATTGCTGAGTTTAGTAAAACTATAATTTTAGTAAAACTAAACTCACTCACTGGCGATAATTTTATGCATTTAGCCCAAAATCAGTCCGTGAACAAATATACTGCGTTTTCACATTCTCACAGGCATCACAATATTTTAAATATGTGGAACTTACATCCGTAAAACTAGTATATAAGCTTTAAAAATATGAACATTGAACAATAGAACATAAAATGGACTCTCGATCAAGCAGCCACAATGAGGAACAATGAGGACTTACATCACTACCTGTGCTTCCTGCATCGACACTGTATTTACACCATTCCTTCAATACATTGACTGGCGTTGGTACTCCATTGTATCTAATCATTAATAACACATACTACGATCACAAACACGTAGTACGGAAATACTTCTCGAATGAAATTGGACTCACATACACTCAGGGGAAAATAGTTTACGAAAACTTTATTTCAAAATCAGTTCGTTTTGCATCCACTTAAGTTTGATCTGTTATAATGTTTCTGTCAAAGGAAGATCGGATTTTAGCTCAGTTCTATGAAAAGTCATGCAGTAATGAATAGACTTCAAGCTCAGGAGCCATGTGGATTTGTTTTGAGGTCTACAAGAGTTTTATGACTGACGCATCTCCTTTGACATTTAGACTCATCCCTATTGTCTGAACTATAATTTATGACTTTTATAAAGAACAATTTTGTGATAAGTTCATTTTTTGCTGATTTCTGTTTAAGGTACATATTGTTGCCATATTGCCGGAATACTAACTTACTCACTTATTTACATGCTTACTGGTTATAATGATGGAGTTTCTTTTAGTGTTTTACGTTTATAAACTTAAGATAGTGAAAGGAATTTCAAAACACGTTAACGGTAATTTGACTATTTTGACTGATTTCGGTGTATAAGAAAAGATGAATAAACAAAACATTACATTCAAAGGGGATGTTGCTTTGTGGCCTGTGCTCATGAATAAAAAAATCAATCAATAAATACATTTTAAATAGAACTTATTGATAAATCTTGAAAACATTATATATATTGTAAATAGTGAGTAAAATTATTTAGAATGATCACTAGAATGTTGGTGCCTTCAAAAACCGAATTCAATTGAAAAAGCACACATATATTGTAAATAGTTAATTTGGAACAATAGCTGCAGCTTAGATGTATTTTGTATTCCTGCTAGTCAGGATGATGGAAATGTTATCAAAATGACTTAAAATTTGAACCCTCTCACTTCCGGGCAGACTGAAAAGATCGATGTTCCGAAATATCATTGATGGAATCATTAGTACGTTTATCGATATGACAAGTGTATTCGATAATAGCGTTCATGAACCATTTTGATGAAAATAATGTTTACATTTATTCAGAAAATATACAATGCTAGGGTCTTTATTTATGGGCCGCTCCTTAAGTATCTTTCTGGACATTGTTTTGTTTAGACCACCCACTGATGTGGATATGTGCTTATTTTAGTTACTCTTAGTTACTTTTCCGATATTTATCGATATTTGATCGATATTCATTTATCGATATACGATCTATAGCGACCTATAACAATAGCCAGTTCTACTCTTCACTCCACTCACGGTTGACTATAGTATTTAAGGGAAACTAACTCTGCCTCTCTCACATCAAATTACATGAAGTCGCAGAAAGACCAGCAAAAGCGTAAGGAGGACTGTCACTTTACCTGAATACTCTGTTTACTAAATTGCACGATGATTTATGTTGCTGAGAAGGAATATGACTATCACCAAAGATAAAGCTGGCATTTAAGGAATATAATAACACTATTCATACCAATACAATATAAAAACTGGGTTGTAGATTACAAGCAGCCAAAGGAGGAGTGAGTGAGGAGGAGTGAGGAGTGAATTACTTTTTAAAGTCACCTTAGCAACATTTCAGCCATGTCGTGACTATGGTAGCTTCCTACAGATGAGAAAACAATGTTTAACTATATGAAATCCTTTACATTCAGACTTTAAAACAATGGATATTAAAGTAAATACAATATCACAGCTTTAGAATTAAACTAAAGGCAACTATAAAATGATATTTTCTAAAACGACATAATATAAAAAACGGCTATATATCTCCACCAACTGAAGGTAGATTACCACTAGATTGACTATTAATCACACCATCCCTATAAATGATGGCGATTATTAGCACTTGAACATGGCAAGCTAAAATAAACTACAAACAATATGTTTTACTGAATACATACGTCAACATTTAGACTTATAACAGATGCATTAACGCTGTAAGTATTAATTACATGAGACCATTACAGCTGGGCATAAGTATATATATATATATATATATTTATTTCTGGTACTGAAAGGCTGAGCAGGCCTAACGAGCTACAATGTGCATTGCAAAATCAATATTTACACTTTATGGATAATATACTACTGAAGAAGGGAAAACAATCAACTTAGGTTTTCATTGTAAGTTCTGGAGATATATTCTGGTCCTAAACAAATATGCGCCGTAGTAAACGTAACATGGACGTAAGTTTTGAGCAGTAACAGTATTACGGTTTGTTATTCTTGTTATGCTGAGAATTTATAAAGGTTTGATGGGCACCAATAATATTTCTTAATATACAACTTTCTGATGGAATTATAAGCAGGCAAAATTAAAAGAAAATGATATTCTGTCTTCTATTTGGTTAAGATTCACATAGTTTGCAAGTTCTATTTTCTTTTTGACATTTTAAATCTTCCACTTTCGATAGATAAATCATGCGAAGAACATCTCAATCTGCTTAACGCTATCCCATATTTTTTAGCTGCTTAGACATGAAAGAATGCAGCTCGAGTCAAAAGTACATTTAAACACCTTATAATACAGACATTTACTGGAAAGTGATATATCTTTTCTCAAACCATTCTTGCAAGTAGATATCTTTAATCTTTGTAAGTTAGTTCTCTAAAATAAAGCTTACCCTCAGAATCAACATACTGATCAAGGTTCCATTATTGAAACCAAACCCTTCGAGAGAATAGAAAATGTCTAACAAAAGCAGAAACCCAATTTGTGTGTCCATTCCCATCGAATAGCATCATCATATTGTAACATTTCTTTGGTAGCCTGCGTTGTGCTGCATTCAGGCACCTTTAACTGTATTTTATAACTCTGATATCGGTAAATAAGGCATCGTATTTACCATATCTTCCATACAACTAATAGACTATCGTGTTACCTAATTAACAAGAAAATCTTTTACATGTTTTCAATTGAACTCTTTCAATATCACTGTAATAATTTCAAACCCCATATTTCGGCCCATACAATAGAATTGGTTTAATTTGGCACCAACATTTTAAAGTAAGAACCTTATATTTATGTCACCCGGCACATTTAATTGTTTTAAAGATACCTACTATGACCTTTTTGTGCTTGCAAACAAGCGTAATTAAATACGTGCTGTCCAAGATAAAACAATTACTAAAGAACATTCTCAAATATTTGTACTGAACCAGCATTCTAATTCTTTTCACCTTTATACAAACCATTTCTCATTTTGATAAACGTCCCCCTTTTTTGAAACTACTACTTTAGTTTTATTTCTATTGTTAATTTTGTACTGGTCAAGCACACTTCAAGTCTATATAAGTCTTTGTAAACTGCAACAGTGCTTGGAGAATATATCGATATCGTCTGCAAAAGCAGAAGAAAAATATGTACTAGGTCAGGGTGTAACTGCATTCCATACTCACAAATTATTTCAATTTGGGTTGGGTTAATTCATTTATGAAAATGAGAATGCGGGCCGGCATATTAGCCTTGTCTTACTCCCCGATTTGTAGTTCAACGAATCTGAGAATTCATTGCTATTCTAATAAGCTTTAACATTTTCATACATATTATGAATAATTTTTTTCATTTTAGGACTTAGACCATGGGTATTAAAAAAAATAGACCATAGCTGGTCTATCAACTGAATCAAATGCTTTTTCGGAAACCAACGAAAAGTGTATAGAGCTACCACCCTTTGATGCTGAGGTATCTCTGTATAATACTTCCTTTGCAATATAAACATATTAAGTCGTAGTCGTATCCATGTCTAAAACCTGCCTGAGATTCATTTATTTTATTCAATGTCTCTCCCAAGCTAGCTTCAATCTTCTGTTAATGATAGAAGTGAAAACCTTTTACTAAAAATACTCAAAAGAGTAATACCCTATGTGCTATTTGGATTATCGATACTTCCTGTTTATGGAGCGGGACAATAGTTTCGGATTGTCCAACAAGTTGGAAAAAAAACTACCATTTTCTAATATTATATTGAATAATAATTTAAATATGGTAAGCAAAAACATCTGCCGAATTCTTAATTAACTTCGCATATTATTTCTAATGGGCCATTCAGAAGCCAGATATATTAATATTAGTTCGATCTTAGTCGGGCTGCCATAAGTGCTGTCGGTGCTTGAGGGCAGCATCGTGTTTCAACTGATCAGGACGAGAGAGTGTGTGAGCTTAGTTTTTATGCCGCTTTAAGCAATAACCCAGCAATATCACGGGTGGGGACACTAGATAACGGGCTTTTCACGCATTGTGGGAAATCGAAACACGGCGTTCTTCGGCGTGATGAGCGAACGCTTTAACTACTAATTGAACTCCACCGCCCCTTTGTGTAAGAACGTATATTTCAGGCAAATATCAACATCAGCGTGTCTATGGTTTCTGAACACAGTTGAAAGAAAAAGAATTTGCATATTGAAGTTCCTGTTTCTGGTCGATAGACTCTGTATATTGTTAATTTGCGGTTGCCGCTATATGGCTGAAATCGCCGATGTGACGTAAAGTCGTAACTCACTCACTCACATCACCATCAGTGGAGGTGTACGTCCCAATCCACTATGATGTAGTAAATCAACATTTCGGTCATCTGTCCTCATTATCTGTGGTGTGTCATCGCTGTGGAGACCACCATGAGGCTACAGGACTGTGGGAAATGCTCAAACTGTGAAGGCCCACATCCCGCCCTGCCTATGGTAATCAAAGAGAAATGAAGATGTATCGTGAACAAAAATCCAAAACATTTCAAACTTTAAATAAATCTGCAGTCCTCAACGTCTTGAATATCACGTATTCTGGCTGCAATCGCCTGGTCTGTATGCGTTACATGTCAGATAAAAATCCGTTAAGATCAGCCACTCCACCTAATTCCATAGTCACTGAGTCTACATCTGGTTCTCTACAGGCTGAAAGAATTCAGTGAGACACTAACAAAGACGTCTTCTGCCAACCAGTCGTCGATCAGAAGAAAGGAAAAAAAGCTAAATAGAAAGCTGTCCTGTCATGATCATAGGTCCACAAATCTCATTTGGACCTGTAGATAGCGGGATTATGGTATCATACATAGCCCTAATCTAAAAGAAATTCTTCTGTTAATCACATCTGTGGTCCTAAATTTAAATTCTATTCCTATGATCATGCGCAAGAAACATTGCGCAAGAGTAAGCTCTTCTGTGAATGTGACAGATTCGTCAACCAGTGAAAACCAAGAAATTGGCCTTCCGCATCCCATGCTTGTTGTTCAGGGCGAATAACGAGATAGGGTGGTCAGGTATCCCCACTGGGCGAGATCGATGCCTTCACGATGTTGATCGCTAGATTGTCCGGTCCAGACTGATTATTTATACACCGCCAGCCAACATGTAGCTGAATAATGTTGAGTGCAGCGTTAAACAACCAACAAACCAACCACAACCAACAGATTCGTCAATACCTAATCAACACTGTGTATTCATATTACAACAGGCAAATAGGGACAACGTCTCAGACAGTAGTAACTGAATAATTGAGACAGACGTTAGTGATAGTGAGTGAGAGTGAGCTAAAATTTAACGTCACATCGGCAATATTTCAGCCATATCGTGACGAGAACAATCAATTTTCAAGCATAAGTGCTAATGATAAACTGTAAACCTGTCAACGAAGGACAATAAATAACTAGATAATCACAGATTCGAAAATTAAAACCAGTAATTAAATCTAAAACATTTAACTATAGGGGACAACACAATATAAAAAATAGGTAATAGATCGCCAACAACTGAAGGTAGATCAATTACACTAGGGACCATGGGGACTTACATACTTGTTTCCTGCATGGGCCCTCTAGCTGGATTTACACCATCCCCCAGCTGTTAGGCAAATTGAGATATATCTAGCCATAAATTAAAAATTACACATATTCTACGATTAAAAAAAAGGAAGTTGAAATTTACTTTGAATGTTTTGGGACTTACGTAACTTCACAGGAGCGACACAATTTTACGGTACTTTTCGAAGATACGTTTCACCAACAATCTGTGCGTTACAAATTCAAACATTTAGCCATTTACAGATCAGTCAACAAATCAATTCTTTTAAAAATCCAATTATTAAATGAGAATTACCGAAGTGTAAAAAAGATCCTTCAATGTTTTGACATTAAAATACCTCTATCCCTTTGTGATGGAATATCTGGGCACAGTCAAGCAGGACATGCTTTCATCACAAGGGATGCAAAACGGAGGATCTTCGCCTTCAGTAAATATTCGTGGTATACCGAGGGTCAATGCGACATCGGCGCATAATGACCTCTTCAAACCTGGACCGACAACCTGAAGTAGGTGTAACCAGTGTAGGGTTTGGCTGCATGTAATCTATTATCACCTACTTAAGTGTCCTAATTTCTCTGCACAGATCGGATGTATGTTCTAATGCTGGCTTTATAATCAGAGTATGGATAAGAAGTGGTACACAGATTTGTTGAGTGCCCCTTGGCAAGCAATATCAGCCATTGTGTCTCTAAATGCCAACGACTGGGTAACCAACAAAGACGATGTCGCATTGGCCAGTAGCAAGTTCATTGTACAATCCAATAATTTCTATTAAAGTGGATGTTTCGAGAAAGATTTTGTATTGTTTATATTTTACGGTGCTTTATTAATATAAGAGCTGTTAGTATTGCGTTTGCTTCTGCTGTGAAAATTGAACTGGTCATTGGGTAGTCTGAAGATATTGTTTTGGACCCAATGATGCGGCAATACAACCGCGCAATCCATCCATGGATCCATCTGTATAAGGATTTATATGTATTATATTTATTTCTTTAATTGGATTTCAAATTCATGTTTATAACAAATCATTAGCTCTGGATTTTCTAAATGTGGTTAATGTTGTCAACGTCCATTCTCAATGCCAGCAGCAGAAAGGAAATGGTTTAATTCTGAGCCCAAGAGGCGGAATGAAGAGAAGGCTTTTTGTTATACAAATCCTCATAAAGAGGAGCAGCTATTAATAGTTAAATGCAGGGTTAGACTCCGCTAGAATATAGTTTGGTAATATATTGTAAAGATAATTTAATAATGCATGCTAGAAAGAGAAGGCTCATCTGCCCCAACATAGAGACTATCAACTGGAGAAGTTCTAAAATGATCCAAGACAGAGTCTTAGGACCTTGGGTGAACAGAACTGGTGAAGCTTAAGGTTGCTTTGCAGGCTCCGCCATATACGATCGAACCATAATCAAGTTTGATCAAAATTAATGATCGATATAAGTGAAGGAGGGTAGGCTTTGATCCCCTCCCCACTTTGAATTGAGAACCTTTAACAACCGAGGCTCTTCAGGCATTTAGCTTTAAGGATTTAATATGTGGCAGGAATGTTAAAATGGGAATCGAAAATTAGGCCTAAGAATTCTATCTCCTTTACAACTTTGATGGAATGCCATTTAAAGATAGTTCTGGTCCTTATGAGGCTTATATTTACGGCAGAAATGTATACAATTAGTTTTGACTTAGAACGAAAGTTGTTTTCAAGACACCATTTATTTATTTTATTTTAAACACAACTGCATTTGCCGTTCAATAGTATGCATATTTTACCGCGACAAGAAATATTAAAAAATCATCCACAAACAAGTGATCCATCAATTGAATCGTTTGAAACCTTGGATAAACTGTTAATCTTTTAATGCTAAATAATGTGACAGACAAAATACTTCCTTGTGGAACACCCTGGATCCTGGGATTACAATGGTCAGGACAGGGCTGAACCCACTCGGATTCTGAAATTGTCTGCCTTTTAAAAATCTCAGATATAAAAAGAGGCAACGGCCTCAAACCAGTGTAATCATCATGTAAATCCTTCCAAAATGCCATGCTTCCAGGTCGTATCATGTTTCAAGACCAAAGAATATCGATACAGCATGTTGTTTATTGACTATTGCATTTTTGGATAAAGGATTCTTAAAATTAAATGATCAATGGTACCACGATTTTTCCTGGAAACCACATTAACATTTGTTATGAGTGTTGGCTGGCTCCAAGATACCATGTTAACCTGTTGTTTACCATTCGTTCTATGGTTTTGCAGACACAACCTGTTAAAGAGATTGGTCTATAATTAGACGGATCTGTATGATCCCGACCAGGTTTTGGAATGGGGACTACAATGGCATTACGCCATGAAGTGGGAAATTACCTGAAGTCCATATTGAATCGCACATTTAGAAGAGTTCCCAAACATGATTCAGGTAAATGCTTCCAAGAGCTGATAGTGAATATTGCCAGTATCATGAGCCTTGTTCATAAGCAGTGTGGAGCTCATGTAATGAAAATAATTCATTATAGTTCTACCATTGTTCGAATTCAAAATCTATTCCTTTTCTCTTTGTTGTTTCTGATATTTTGAAATTTGGTACGTAATTGACGGAAGAAGAACAGCAGAGAGTTTCACCAAGCTGCGGCTGGCAATGTCAGACTTATCAGGTTAATAAATTATCACCATCCTTCAGATGGTGGACAGAGTGAGTGAGTGGAAAGTTAATATTTAACGTCACATTCGGCAATATTTCAGCCATATCGTGACGAGAACATTTATACAGATGTGGGGAAATGAAATATATGTATATTATAAAACCTGCCAACGAAGGGCAGTAAAACAACTAGAATATCACATATACAGATAAAACCCAGTAATAGAAGAGTCTAAAAAACATTTTAACCACAGGGGACAACAATAACATAAATGGGCTATATATCGCCAACAACTGAAGGTAAGTAGATCACCATACTAGGAACCATGGGGACTTCATTTCATACTTGCATGGACCCTAGTTGGATTTTACAATCTATCCCTTCAGCCATTGGCGACAGAAGAGAAATCTAGCTTACAAATTAAAAGCACACATATCTAATGATTAAAAACCTGGCATTAATTTAAACTGACTTTGAAAGTTTTGGGACTTACGTACCCCCTCAGGAGGACAATACTTTTACGCTGTCAACCCCCAAGTTGAGGGTACAGCCACTCAACAATCTCAGTTACTAATATAAAATCCAAATTGCAACAATAAAAATATTTAGCCATTTACAAATCAGTCAACAAATCTAATTTTTTTTAAAAAATGCAATAAATAATAGAACCACATTATTAAAAAGATCCTTCAGAGTTTCGATTTGAAATAGATATCCCTTGTGATGGAATATCCACGCAATGGCGAAGACATGTTTGACTGTGATCCTTTCATCACAAGGATACAAAACGGAGGATCTTCGCCTTTCAACAAATATTCATGAGTATATTCCGTATGGCTAATGCGACATCGTCGTGATAATGACCTCCTCAATCCGGGACCGACAAAACTCAAGCAGGCAATCAATGTAGGGTTTCACCGCATGTAATCTATTAATATCTACTTGCTATGTCCCACTTCTTCTGCATCAGATCACGGATGTAAGTTCTACTGCTAGCTTTGTAATCAGAGCATAACAGAAGCGGTGTCACAGATTTGTTGAGTGCTGCCTTGGCAGCACATCAGCCATTGTGTTCCCAGAAATGCCAACGTGGCTAGGCAACCAACAGATGTCGCATTGGCCAGTAGCAAGTTTATTGTACAATTCAATAATTTCTAATAAAAGTGGATATTTGCAAGAAAGATTTTTAATAGCCTGAAGACACGAAAGAGAACCAGAAAAGATGATATATTGTTTGATATTTACGGCGTTTATTACTATTTAAAGAGCTGTTAGTATTGCGTTTGCTTCTGCTGTGAAAAATTGAACTGTCATTGGGTAATCTGGAAGATATTCATTTTGGATCTAATGACAGTGGCATTGCCAAACTGCGCCACCATCCTTTGGACCCATCTGCAAATAAGGATTTATGAGTATTATGCATTTATTTTTAATTGATTATAATTCTTGCTTATATTGTAAAGTCATTAGTTACAGATTTCTTTAAACTTTGTCAGAGTTAGGGTCAACTTGTACGGGCCCTCACCAGTTGCCAAGGAGGAGAAGAAAGAAGACGGGAAGGAGCTATATTTTCCAGCTCAATGCCAGCAGCAGAAATGAAGGGCTTAATTCTGTGCCCAAGAGGCGGAACAAGAGAAGGTTTTTAGTGTATAACCTCATGCGGGATTGAAAAACCATTGTGCTAAATGCAGGGTTAGACTCGCTAGAATATATTTATAAATGTATTGTAAAGATAAGTTTATACGACGTTGTGAAAAGAAGGCTCATCTGCTTCAACATAGACTATCAATAGAGAGGTTCTTAAAGGACCCAAAACACAAAGTCTTAGTCCTGGTGGTGGACAGAACTCAAGTAGTTTTAGGTTGCTTTTGCAGGTTCCAATTCATACGATGGTTTACACCGTTTGGTGCGTACCAATGATCGATACAGTGGAGGAGGGTAGCTTGATCCTCCCCACTTTCTGAGTTGGAAACAACTTTCAACAAACTCGAAGTGCCTTCAGGCATTTGGCTTTAAGTGATTTTAATATGCGGCAAAAAGTTAAACGGGGAGTCGAAAACAGGACCTAAGAATTTGGCCTCCTTAACAACTTTGATGTGGAGTTCCATTTAAAGATAGTTCTGGATCTTATGCGGCTTATATTTTCTACAAAAGCAGTAGACAATTAGTTTTGGACTTGGAATATGTTGACAGAAGATTTGGAACCTTTGCCCTTTATTCGTTGAATCATGTTCCACACCTTGAAATTGGTGTGCGTGACTTAACTTTAAAACATAATTTCGCCAAGACTGACGCTTTATTCTGGTTTTAAAGGCATCGCTCGAGCTTTGCACTATTTATCTTGACATTATTTAAATTGTGAACGGTAGATGCCGGCGAAGTATTTCTCTGCCTTCTTCTACACTTCCTGGCCTGTTTGCAATCATCAGTAAACCATGGCTTACGAATGTGTGGTGTCGCAGAGGACTTAGGAATAGTTTCATCAGCCATTTGATTCAGCCCATCCGGAGAACAACTGGTGGATCTAGAGCATTGACAAAAAAGTCAGATTTCAGTCTGTCAAAGTACAAAAGCGGTCTGATATCGACCAGTTTGGTCTTAGTTGCCTCCCTTGTTGCAAGGATCATCAGTTGGATTTCCATAGCTGAAAGTATTGTGGGGAAATGGTCACTTCCACACAGGTCATCATGAACTGACCATCTGGAATTCGTTATAAATATTTGGGTCTGTGGAATGATAGATCTAGTGCAGAATATGTTCCTGTACCAGGGTAAAATACGTGGCTGATCCATCATTAAATATGCACAGGTCATTATTAGAAACGAAGTTCTCGATGATTTTCCTTTAATGTTAGTACTCAGTACTTCCCCACAAGGTTGCGACCATTAAGATCACCCATGATAATACAGGCTTTGGAAGCTGGCTATCGAATAGATCCTGAAGATCAGACTGCTTGGAAGAGCTTCGAAGATGGAGAGAAATGTGTCAAATGAACAAAGAGTGAAGGTTATTTGTAACGAAAGACGGACAGCAACCGCCTGAAGAGGACTTTTAAGGGGATGGAGCTATGAATCACACCTCTGCCTTCACCAAAATAGAAGCGCTGCCGGTGGCTTTTATCACCTGAGGTGAAAAACGAAAGGAATGATTTGTACTGACGAAATTCGAATTTGTCTGTATTTTCTCTTGTGGTATAACTCTGTAAACTAAACACAGATGGTTTAAAATCCGCGATAATAACTGTAGATCCTGGAAAATTGTTCCTAAGACCTGCAATTCCATTGGATTAAGTTCATAAAATGCTTATGGTGGTTTGACTGAGATCGAGAATGCAAGGAGCTTCATCACTCCCACACGCTGTGTGTGAAGAAGCCAAATTCCATGTCAAGTGGTTCAAACGAATTTTGAACCACCATTAGGAGGGGCTCCAAAGCAGGAGAATCTTCCAAATGCCAGCGTTTATTCTTTTCCACCTTTGCTTTCATTTCTTGAAGTTGGGTACTCTGTGCTGCCTGAGCTTCGAATTTATAGATTGGTTCATTGCGTTTCGTCAGTCTGAGGTTGATGAACGTTGATAATCGCTCTGATGTTAGATCATGTCATTCAAGGTTATTTGATCATCAGTCACCCAAGATATAACGGTTTGGTACATGCAGCTGAAACTGGCTGGAGATTTGGCAAACAGGTGTCGAGAAGGAGAAACCATGGCTGAGTATGCTGGTTCTGTAGAAGATTTAGACTCTGCATTTACTACTTCGGCTTCCAAAAGGATATGTTGTTAGTACATCGGATTTTGAGAACTTTGGCCCCATATACAAACTTTGGGCGTTCTGAGGACGCCAGATGATTACCACCACAGTTAGCGCATTTGCATGGTATCACTGTAGCCATTACTCGTGACTTCCACTGCAGCGAGAGCATAGATTTACCAGTAAAGACCTTGCACCACGTCCAGCAGATCTATAACACCGGAGGATTTGGTACATATACCTCCACCCGATGTTACAGCATCCAGCCTTAATGGATTTCGAAGCTGTGGCCATACCAAACGAATAGGTATGTATTTGCTTACAATGCCTTTGTGCCTTGCTCGGGTAAAACGTCACAGTAGTAACACCTTTGGTCCTTTAACTCTGCCACAATCTCGTCTTCATCCATGTCGGATAAACAACGGACTCCACCCCTACAATACCTCCAAAGTGTTCAACAAGCCTTATGCATCGATAACAACTCAGTTTATTCACAAACTGCTGTAATCCCAGACGATGTGATTGTTGCTGCCCGAACACATTCTACTCAAAAGTGAACCATTTCGGAGGGGCGGACATTCATTACCTCCGCAGACACCTTTGGATGCCCTTGGGACGGCGGGGATTGATATTTAAACGGACTCCCATCATCAGCTGCAATAACCAAAACTCTTGGCCAGGATTCAGTCAATAAAGGGATACCTCATCAGATGAAGAAGAAAGATGTCTCCGCTATTTGTTTTAGACGAACTAGAATGCGTGTTTTGAGCCATAGCAGCCAATAGCGTCTGGCAACCCTGCCCCCACTCCGCCATCGAGTCAACATGGACGAAGGTGGAAACTGACTGCAACACCAGGCTACAGGGAGGCTATACTCCAGAAAGTCCGGTATACCACCAGCCAAGGTGCCCCAAAGAATAAATGTCAGGCTGGTTCGGCCCATGACATTAATCTCAAGAAACCTTGTGAATTCAGAGATCCATGTCACCAGATTGGCTCCATGAGCCACCGCCTTCTGGCACAGGACTCTAGGCAATGTAATTTCATTAAACATTTGAATATTCAAAGTCAAAATGGTCTGAATTGTTCAAAACAGCAAATATTAAAAGCAGCTCTTACAAGTGCAGGGCATGGCGATTCAGCCGACTGATTGAATTCGGGCCAGTTCAACCACCCGTCTAGGTGAAGCAGTGGGGCGAAGTGGTGTGTTGGGGCAAACGCACCACCGTTCTAAACCAGTGCTCCTTAACCACTAGCCTCCGTCCTCCACCGACACAGGGCAAACCCACGGCTAAATGCTGGTGCACCAAGACCTCTGGCCCACAATGGGGGTTGAAGGGCACTTAGCGTTACTCAAGCACCCACCACGATTTTGACGTACGGCGACGCGACCCTACCCTTGTACCTGATGGAAACGTTGATAAAATATTGACGTCATTCTATTTCATTATTAATTGGAAATGACTATTAGTTGATACAGATCACCTGGCTAACATTTCTTCATGTTCCTCCTGAGAGGGTACGTGAAGTCCCAAAACCAAAGTCAATTTAAACTTGCCAGGATTTTTAAACGTACCCTGTCATTTTATTTTATTAATATTTCAAGCACCGCCAGCAGCTGAAGGGATGGTTTTAAATCCAACTAGGGTCCGCGCAAAGGTACCGTAAGTCCCCATGGACCCTGGAAAAGGGTGATCTACCTTCTGTTGTTGGCGATCTATAGCCTGGCTCTTTATATTGTATTGTCCCTAATAGTGCCATTAGTTTTAAACTTTCCACGCTAAGTCTTAATTTGAATTGGGATAATCTTAGTTGCTCTTTACCGTCCTTGTCGACAGTAAAGTTTATAATGTACATGTGTTTCATTCTCATTGGATCAAAATGTTCTCGTCACGATATGGCTGGAAATACTGCCGATGTGACGTTAAGTATTAACTCACTCACTCTTCATGTTCGTTCAAAATTGTCACACAATTTGGAAAAATGATATTTTGGCATAATCGCAGCATACATATATACGTGGGATTGTCGGGGATACGATTTTCATATTTTTCAGAACGTTTTTCAAAAAGAGAACAAACATGATAAGGTTAATCCCTATTGGAAACCTTATATATTTAAAAAGCCTGTAAAGCCCAATCGAGCCTCTTTAATTTGATATATAACATGACACATTGGAGTAGATTACAAAAAGCTCGTACTCACCTGCTGATTTCGAAAAGTGAAGTTGGACTCCCTATGACCTTTTGGAATTTCTGGACCATGTTCCACCGCTGAGATTTTCCTAGACTTTCTATATGTGATAAAGGAATGGTTCAGGATCTGGAAACAGTAAAAATCATTTCTGTTGCAATTTGTGGTGGGGGTTCTCATAAATTGACTGTAGTACTATGGAATTACTTCGAATGAAATTGACTTACATACCCTTCAGGGGCAATAATTTTTTTAACAAAAACTCAACACTAAATTCAGTTCTTGCTTGATGGTCTATGCGAGTTTTTAGTGACTTTGCTTTTCCATTGGGCATTACTACCGTATCCTATTTTAAACTATCATTTATTTTTATTTGGAAAAGGAATTTGATGAGTTCCTTTCGCTTGTTGATTTAGTCGAACATATGCTTTGCCGGCGTATGCAACAATGAATCTAAGGTTCATGTCTGCCGCCACATTGATTGAATACGTAATTCCACACACCTGACTTCTTGCTTAATGGTCACAATGACAGAATTTCTATTGTTTTTGGCGTTTAAATATTTAAGACAATGTAAGGAATTTCCAACAAGTTAACGGTAATTTTAACTACCTTTGACTGGATTTCTGTGTATACAAGGCAACTTTGTCTGTTCACTGTTCAATTTCAGTCAATCTAACATTACCGACAACTAGTCTCTTGTTAGAAACTTAAGGAAGAAATCGATAAAGAAAAGAGAAATTCAAAACAAAATAACATTCAAGGCATCAGCGTAAGCAAGTAAGTAAGTAAGTAATAAAATTAGTCCTAATTGACACATCTTCAAAATCATATTATATACATTGTAAATAGTGAGTGGAATTGTGATCACACGATCACTTCGAATGTTGGTGCCTCAAAAATCCATTTAATTGATACAGTTTGAAAAAGCTAAATATATTTTGAATAGTTAATTTTGGAACAATACCTGCTGTGTTTTGTATCCTTTGTTATTCAGGACGTTGTGTCGCTGTCGACATGACTCTGGAAATTTGAACCTTCTTCACACGGGTATATTGAAAAGATCGATATTCCGAAATATCGTTGATGGTAATCATTATTAATGCCGTTTATCAATATGATAACTGTGTAATCGATACCAACGTTCGCGAACTATTGTGATGAAATATTGCTTTACATTTATCTGCAGAAAAATATACACAAAGTTAGGTCTTTATTCATATAGGCTGCCCTAAAGTATCTTCTCAGGACATTGAGTTTTGTTGGGGACCAATCACTGATGCATATGTGTGCGTTTTTAGCTTCATTTGTGCTCAAGTTACTTCTCTGATTTTTATCGATATCTGATCGAGGCCCATTTAACAAATTATTACTTTAATCTATAGCTTTTAATTCATATATCAATAGCCATCTACTTCACTTCACTCAATGCTTGTCCATAGTCCGCTAAGAGAAATCAACCTGCCGCTCACATCAAATTACATATGGAAGTCGCTAGAAAGACAAGCAAAAGCGTATGAGTGACAACTTTACCTTGAATACTCTGTTTACGCTTCAAATCAAATGATCGATTTATGCTGGTATTTAAGCAATATAATAACACTATTCATAAATATACAATTAATATAAAACTGGCTGTAGGCTGCAAAGCAACCAAAGTGATTGAGTGAGTTACCACTTAAAACTTTGTGCTAACATTTCGTTTTGCTATCGTGACTACATGAAGCCTGCAGTGACTAATGAGAAACACTCTTTAACAACACGAACAATCTGTCAGTTAAATAACGTAGAATTGCTCATAGCATTTGGATCTATTTCAGTAAGTAACCATATTAAATTATATTTTCTAAAACGACATAACATAAAAACGGGCTATATATATATATGTCCAGAAACTAACGGTAGATCAATCTTTAATGTACCCCAGTGCTAGGATTTTACACATCCCTCTAACTGCTAGCGATTATTAGCAAAGTCAGCTGACAAAATAAAAATATGAATAATATCATGATTCTGAACATGGCAAGCAACATTTAGAAACGATATGTTCCACTGAATACATACGTCAACATTTTATAGTGTTTTCTTGTCAGATGCATTAACGCTGTGAGCAGATTACACGAGTGCCCATTATAGCTTCGGCATAAGGCATATATTGTTTCTAAATGGTTTCATTTAGAGAGCTGCGACATATCCTGAGTTTGATCCAGTCGTCTTGCGTGCTGCCCTTCTTTGAGTGGCAGCATCGTGGTGGGTAACTTATTGGTTCACGCGTTCACTATTCACGCCGAAAATCTGGGTTCGATTCCCAACATGGGGCACAATATGTGAAGCTCCATTTCTGGCGCCCTCCATTTCTGTGGAACATAGCTGGAAGAGTGGTGTAAAACTAAACTCACTCACCCACTCACAGAAAGTTAATCTCAAATTCCTCGGCACCTCAGTTGTTCTTTAGTCTTCAATGCATGTTCAGATTCGTTACAAGTCATGAGATGTAAAAACGTTAAATACACATACTAACATGTCTATAGCGCCGATATCCAGCTCAGCTGCTCTCAGGCGCTTTGTTTTTCCCTTCGATCACTGGATGTCAATCCGCAACGGCACGTCGTATTATCAATCCCAACTCTCTGGGGATCATACAACTCTTTCAGCCACTCAGGCACACCGGAGTTAGTGTGGCTTTCTCCATCCTTACGAGGTACCATTCATCTGCTGGTGGGTGGATCTGGACACATAGTCAGCCATTTCATTTTGTCCAAGTTTTCACTGCACGTTGCTGCTGTGCTCACAGCCAGGGTGTTTGCATCGTATTCATGTGGCCACCATCTGGTCATATACAAACGGATTCGTGGGTTCTTTAAGTGCACGTGGCTGTGTACTGTACACTCCAGGGGCTGTGACAACATCTCGAAGGAGTCTGCACACGTGCTGACTCAAGGCTTTTATAATTCGGTCACAGGCTCGATCCCGTCACCCTCAAGCTCCCTGTATCGACTAGGCTCCTCCGGCGCTTTGTGCTTCATTTCCTGGCTCAATTCACGCCCACTAACTATCAGAAAGAAGAAATACGTGATACGCGACATTAACAGTTATCCTCTTCTTGCATTCTTGGGAATATACCCCAAATATGTAAATATACCTGAGCAGCTGGTAGAATTAATTTCCCTACCCGGGAAGATTAGGGTAGAATTGCTTCAGCACCCTACTTTTACTAAACGATATGGAATCCTTCCACATTGTGAGACTTTAAAACAATGGATAGTAAAGCAAGTTCAATATCACAGCTAGAGAATTAAAACTAGCAAGTAACTTACACTTCGACAAAGCAAAAAGAAACGTCCTCCCAGTATTTTTCAGCTACCAAACAACACAGCGCACAAACACGAATACATATGCACGTTTTCTATGTACGATGAAGGTGTATGTAAAGCATGTCTGACATAAAGAAATTTCAGAACGTGGTAAACCCAACAGTGGTACAGGAATGTTGTCACATGGGGTCGATTGTCCAGTATTCGAGCGCAAGCCAAACAACACAAATGACAAAACACAGGCTGAAATGGGAAGGCAGATCGTCAATACCTCAAGCATGTCCACCATTAATTCTACTGAACACGTCGTCGGGCCTGAGTGTGTAAGTCTCCTTGACGTGACTGTGGATCCGACGCAATTCTGTGTGTACGTGCCTGAGTCAGTGCATTTCTCGTAAATGGGGTGTGTTGAAGCTGTAGAATCCGACTTCCAAGATGGCCCCAAAGCTCTCGGTCGGAAACATGACAGGGTATCTTCGTGGCCATACAGCCGCACGGGCACATTGTTGACGTTGAGAAAGGCCGTTGTGACAAAAAGCAGTGTGAGGTGTTCTATTGTCTTGTTGAAACAAGGTTACTGGATAATGCTGGAGGAAAGCGCAGGATATGGGGCCGCATAACTTCATATATACCGACTGATTGATTATCATAGGTTGCCACTTTGGAAGTTCCCAAATGCCGACCCCAAACTACCGACACTCTAACTACCATATGGTTCCGTTACCCAGAACGCAAACAACGTGCATTTGTTTGGGGTGTCATACATTTGTGTGTTAAGGCAATGTGCGTTCCGAACTGTTTTTCATGTTTTTGGCCATATCCAGCAAATATAATCTTAAAATTCAAATTTGGGGACGTTTCTTTGCACGTACGTGTTATATAATGATATTTACTCAACGACATAATATAAAAAGGCTATATATATCTCCCACCAACTGGAAGGTAGATCGCCATATTAGAGACCATATTAGTAGTGCATTGGCTACAGCAACTGCAGGCAGATCTCCATACCAGAGAACAATGGGATTTGGCGCATTTGCTCCAGCAACTGGCACAGATCTCCAGCACTAGAGAACAATGGGGATAGTACATTTGCTCCAGCACCTACAGCCAGATTCCAGCTACTAGAGAGAACAATGGGGGACAAGTACATTTACTCCAGCAACTACAGAGTTGATCTCCATACTAGAGGAACGGGGGGACAGCACATTTCAAGTTCCAGCTACAGCTAGATCTCCATACTAGAGAACAATGGGGACAGTACATTTGCTCCAGCAACTTCTGCTAGATCTCCATACTAGAGAACAATGGGGACAAAGTACATTGCTCCAGTTGACTACAGCTAGATCTCCATACTAGAGACCATGAGGGGACAGTGCATCTGTTCCAGCAACTACAGCTAGATCTCCACTACTAGAGAACAATGGGGACAGTACATTTTTTGCTCAGCAACTACAGCTAGATCTCCATACTAGAGAACAATGGGGACAGTACATTTGCTCCAGCAACTACAGCTAGATCACCACTAGGAGAACAATGGGGACAGTACATTTTGCTCCAGCAACCACAGCTAGATCTCCATACTAGAGACCATGGGGACAGTGCATCTGTTCCAGCAACTACAAGCTAGATCTCCATACTAGAGAACAATGGGGACAGTACATTTGCTCCAGCAACTACAGGTAGATCTCCATACTAGAGACCATGGGGACAGTGCATCTGTTCCAGCAACTACAGCTAGATCTCCATACTAGAGAACAATGGGGACAGTACATTTGCTCCAGCAACTACAGGTAGATCTCCATACTAGAGACCATGGGGACAGTGCATCTGTTCCAGCAACTACAGGTAGATCTCCATACTAGAGACCATGGGGACAGTGCATCTGTTCCAGCAACTACAGCTAGATCTCCATACTTAGAGAACAATGGGGACAGTACATTTGCTCCAGCAACTACAGCTAGATCTCCATACTAGAGACCATGGGGTCAGTGCATTTGTTCCAGCAACTACAGGTAGATCTCCATACTAGAGACCATGGGGACAGTGCATCTGTTCCAGCAACTACAGCTAGATCTCCATACTAGAGAACAATGGGGACAGTACATTTTGCTCCAGCAACTACAGGTAGATCTCCATACTAGAGACCATGGGGACAGTGCATCTGTTCAGCAACTACAGCTAGATCTCCATACTAGAGGAACAATGGGGACAGTACATTTGCTCCAGCAACTGCAGGGTAGATCTCCATACTAGAGACCATGGGGACAGTGCATCTGTTCCAGCAACTACAGCTAGATCTCCATACTAGAGAACAATGGGGACAGTACATTTGCTCCAGCAACTACAGGTAGATCTCCATACTAGAGACCATGGGGACAGTGCATCTGTTCCAGCAACTACAGCTAGATCTCCATACTAGAGAACAATGGGGACAGTACATTTTGCTCCAGCAACTACAGCTAGATCTCCATACTAGAGACCATAAGGGACAGTGCATCTGTTCCAGCAACTACAGGTAGATCTCCATACTAGAGAGAACAATGGGGACAGTACATTTGCTCCAGCAACTACAGGTAGATCTCCATACTAGAGACCATGGGGACCCAGTGCATCTGTTCCAGCAACTTCAACTAGATCTCCATACTAGAGAACAATGGGGACAGTACATTTGCTCCAGCAACTTCAGCTAGATCTCCATACTAGAGACCATGGGGACAGTGCATCTGATCCAGCAACTACAGGTAGATCTCCATACTAGAGACCCTTGCAGGGACAGTGCATTTGTTCCAGCAACTACAGGTAGATCTCCATACTAGAGAACAATGGGGACAGTACATTTGCTCCAGCAACAACACAGGTAGATCTCCATGCTAGGAGACCATGGGGACAGTGCATCTGTTCCAGCAACTACAGCCAGATCTCCATACTAGAGAACAATGGGGACAGTACATTTGCTCCAGCAACTACAGGTAGATCTCCATACTAGAGACCATGGGGACAGTGCATCTGTTCCAGCAACTACAGCTAGATCTCCATACTAGAGAACAATGGGGACCACAGTACATTTGCTCCAGCAACTACAGGTGAATCTCCATACTAGAGAGACCATGGGGACAGTGCATCTGTTCCAGCAACTACAGCTAGATTCCATACTAGAGAACAATGGGGACAGTACATTTGCTCCAGCAACTACAGGTAGATCTCCATACTAGAGACCATGGGGACAGTGCATCTGTTCCAGCAACTACAGCTAGATCTCCATACTAGAGAACAATGGGGACAGTACATTTGCTCCAGCAACTACAGGTAGATCTCCATACTAGAGACCATGGGGACAGTGCATCTGTTCCAGCAACTACAGCCTAGATCTCCATACTAGAGAAACAATGGGGACAGTACATTTGCTCCAGCAACTACAGGTAGATCTCCATACTAGAGACCATGGGGACAGTGCATCTGTTCCAGCAACTTCAGGTAGATCCTCCATACTAGAGACCCTATGGGGACAGTGCATTTGTTCCAGCAACTACAGGTAGATCTCCATACTAGAGAACAATGGGGACAGTACATTTGCTCCAGCAACTACAGGTAGATCTCCATACTAGAGACCATGGGGACAGTGCATCTGTTCCAGCAAGCAACTACAGCTAGATCTCCATACTAGAGAACAATGGGGACAGTACATTTGCTCAGCAACTACAGGTAGATCTCCATACTAGAGACCATGGGGACAGTGCATCTGTTCCAGCAACTACAGCTAGATCTCCATACTAGAGAACAATGGGGACAGTACATTTGCTCCAGCAACTACAGGTAGATCTCCATACTAGAGACCATGGGGACAGTGCATCTGTTCCAGCAACTACAGCTAGATCTCCATACTAGAGAACAATGGGGACAGTACATTTTGCTCCAGCAACTACAGGGTAGATCTCCGTACTAGAGACCATGGGGACAGTGCATCTGTTCCAGCAACTACAGGTAGAGATCTCCATACTAGAGAACAATGGGGACAGTACATTTGCTCCAGCAACTACAGGTAGATCTCCATACTAGAGACCATGGGGACAGTGCATCTGTTCCAGCAACTACAGGTAGATCTCCATGGCTAGAGAACAATGGGGACAGTACATTTTTGCTCCAGCAACTACAGGTAGATCTCAATACTAGAGACCATGGGGACAGTGCATTTGTTCCAGCAACTACAGGTAGATCTCCATACTAGAGAACAATGGGGACAGTGCATTTGTTCCAGCAACTACAGATAGATCACCTTAATGGTGAGCAGGATTTACACCATCCCTCTAAATGATGGCGATTATGAGCACTTGAACAAGGCAAGCAATATTCACAAACACTGTTTACTTTTTACATACGTCAACATTTAGAGTGTTCTAATGTCAGATGCATTAAGGCAGGAAGTGTAGATTACACAGAGACCCATTATAGCTGAACATAAGAGACATAAATTGTTTGTAATGGGCCTTTCAGAAGCGTGTTCTCAGACAGACAGAATTCAGTGAGAGACACCATCAAAGACGTCTTCTTCACAAGCACCCGTCGATCAGAAAGAAAGGAAGAAAGGAAACAAGGAAAAAAAGCCACCCGAATAGATACCTGTCCCGTCATGATCAAAGGTCCCTTTAAAAGTATTTCAATGTAAAATTTGTTAAGGATCTTTTACTACTTAAATTTTCTTTAATTATTGATTTTGTAAAGAAATGGAGTTGTTAGATGAATTTTTGATTAATGCTGTGTAAATAGATCAATGTTTTATGATTGTAATATGTGTTATATTTGGGATTACACTTTCGCAGTAAAGTACAGATTCTAGTACTTGGTATCATTCGGCAATACCTGACAACTGCTGCAACTCAAGCCCTTTGTTCAAGCTATTGTTATATCTAGGCTTGACTACTCTAAAAGCATACTTTCAGGCCTGTTCTAAACTCCTTGATAAGCTTCAGAAGATCCAAAACACTTCCGCCCGCATCATCAGCAAGACTTCCAAACGTTCCCATATAACACCGGCGTTGAAAAAACTGCATTGGCTACCAGTTAGGGCCATAAGTGACTTTAAGATCCTCTGTCTGACATACAAGCGCCTCCATGCTTTGGCTCCCTCCTACAAACCGAAACATGAGTCTCATTCACCTATTCTGACAATGACCTACTTTTCAGCCGATCCGAATTTACTCGTGTAAAAGTGAAAAGAGACACCACAAACAACTATGGTGACACTGAATTCCAATTTCTTTGTTTTATAAGAAAATGGTATTTACAAGTTAATTTTAATTTTAAACTTTAATAACATCGTATATCTATATTTTATGGCGAGCTTTAGACAGCATGACCTTAACTAAGACGTCACAGACTGCCCCTGTTTGATGAGGTCTTAACATGATTCACAATTCATCTGCCTCACTGGTTACACCTGTTATGTGTTTTTTGCGCTTATTCAATATAGTTGTGAAGCACACAAACTGATTGACATAATATCAAGTCCGTACCAGACCGCCAAACATTTCTAGCGGCAGAGCTTTGTTTTGAGATCTCCACGATTTCCAGTTGTCAGAGCACGCTGTACGACAGAGCACGCTGCACGACGTGTTTGCAAGGATTAGAAGGAGCGTAGTGTTGCAATATACAAGTACTTAGATGTATCAAATAATACTGATTAATAAACTCATGGGCAAAAGAAAGTATAGGTCATTTTGAAGAACAGAAACAACCCAAGATTTGGATTATGTAATAGATGTAATTTGTAATAAATTCATTTGCACTTTGCTGTGTGTACAAATCATCACCTGGTTGAAAGAACGGAAAGGTGACATTGACATTCAAACAGTCAGGGGGTAAATATCAAAGTTACAATGATATTCCTTTGACGAATTGTGCACACAAAAGACAGAAAAGTTTGTTCCAGAACGACCACAACGTCTGTAGCGTGTGTATCCGCCAGCAGCCTCGATGCAAGCTCGTGCACGTCGTCGCATCGATGACGTCAAGCGTCGGATGACGTCATTTGGCAGTCGCTGCCATTCGTCCCTCAGTGCCGCTTCCAACTCTTGTCTTGTCTGTGGCGGGTGATGACGACCACGGATTTGCCTTCCCAAATGATCCCACAAATGCTCGATCGGATTCATATCTGGTGATCGAGAAGGCCAGGGTAGAACATTAACGTTATTCTGAATAAGAAAGTTTCTCGTCGCTATTGCTGTATGGGGAGTTGCATTGTCTTGCTGAAACAATACACCATTTGGTTGATTGTTCAAGAAAGGTAAGACAACAGGCTGCAAGACTTGATTTCGGCACTCATTAGCATTGAGATTCCCCTGAATAACTACCAAGGGTGTCGTTTGGTCGCCAATAATGCCACCTCACCAATGGACTTTTTGAATGCATGCTGCTGTAAACTCTGTCGGCCGTCATTTGTGTGCAGACAAAACCGACTTTCATCGGAGAAGAGGACCCTACGCCAATCACGCACTTGCCAGCCGTATACTCGACTTGCCCATTGCAGTCTTTCAAGTCGATGTTGTTGAGTAAGTCTCATTCCACGGAATCGTCGATAGCAACGTATTCCACCTGCTCTCAAACGTCTGAGGACAGTCCGTCGACGGCTGCGACGTCCCAACGCTGTTTCGGCCGTTGACGTTGCCGTAACAAATCGATTTCGTAGGTGTATCAGGCGTATATGGTGATCTTCACGTGCGCTGGTTACACGTGGACGTCCACTCCTCGGCCTGTCCTGTGTTCGACCTGTCTGTCTGAATCGTTGGAGGAGTAATGCTATCGTCAGTGGCGTACAACAAACTCTTCTTACTGCAATTCTGACGTTCGTCGCCCCATATCGGACATCCCTAAGGCCCTCTCTCTTTAATGTAACACATGTTATATTTGGGATTACACCTTCTCAGAAAAGTAGTTTTAGTATATTTGTTGGGTTTGAATCCCATTCAGATTCTGCAACCTAATCGCCAGCACAGAAGTCAACCGTCTTCACCACCACCACACATGCTACCATAAAATATAGCTGGATTTACCCACTCCCTTCAGCTCTGAATGTAAGGAACACATATTTTAGGATTAAAAACATAGATCTACTTCTCTAACTGGGAATGATGTAGATCATAAATGTAAATTCACACACATATGTCTGGTGTTGTAGTGTATCCTGACTAGATAACCTTCGTGAACAGTGAGAGATTTATCCTATCCGAAGTTGCATGGACGGCCCTTTGCCAAATTGGTTTGGTTTCGTTGTTGTTTAACGCCACACTGAGCAATATTAGTCGCCCCTTACAACAAGCATTGGTTACTGATGATATTTTTGTTTGGCTTCAACAGAGAAAACATGACAAATAACAAACGCTGAAGTGGTGGAGGAGAATTCATGCCTTCTAAAGGAAAAAATCATCTTACAGCACATATCAGTTGCCTTCAGTCTATAATGTAGGGATGGCTCTCGATATTGATCATAGAGATCGATAATTGTTAATTAAATATCGATCGATTATCGATAAATTACCTTGAGCAAAAATGCAAAAAGTATCTGAAAGAAATTAATACATTTCACATCACTGGTGAGTGGTGACATGTTTTGCATGGATTATTACAAAACAACATCCTGAACATAATTTAGAAGCATTAAAAATGCAAATATTATTTTTTGTCTCTTAATTTCAACTTATTTTCTGACTGTCAGTATCAAACGGAAGTTTTTTTAATCTACCAAAATATATTTTATCTCATCCTTTGACTATGTGCACATAAAGAGTATGTGGATTTGTCTACATCTTGTGAGTGTAAATCGGATACCTGCATGTAAAGGTACAATTTACTTGCGATTATGCTCTACATGTGATCGACAAATGTTTAATCACTGATAGAAAAAGGTCAGTTTAACCTGTGTCATCTACAAGTAAAATGTTGTTGACACTGTATATTTGTCTCATCTAAACAAATCAATATTTTTGGGGTGGCTCCATTTTTCTGGTATGTGCACCATAGGAACACATGGATTTGTCTACATCTTGTGGATACAATTCAGATATGTATGTGGAAAGGTAAAGGATACTTTAGATGCGAGACTCGCTGTTAGCATGATATCGCAATTCTTTGAGTGGAATAAAAATACAAGTATTGACCTCTTTTTTTAATCTCAACATATTGATTGTGGACATTAAATAGAACTGACAATCATTTGAAAGTGTTTAATTTTCTAAAATTTACTTTATCTTATTTTGGATTATGTGCACATAAGGAGTATGTGGAAGTGTTTACATTTTGTGAATGTGAACCGGTGTTTAATATATCAAAATACACTTTACCTCATTTTCTATATTTTATTATTATTATATGCACACATAGAACATGTGGACTTGTTTACATCTTGTGAATGGAACCTATACACTTATATGACTGTAAAAGTGCTATCTACGTGCGATTATGTACTAAATGACTTACAATATTGATTTAATTTGCACAAGGCGTTTCTATCGTTGACAAAAAATGGATTATCTATAAGTAAGAATATCGTTGTTGATACTGTTTTTTTGTTTTATCTAAACTAGCAAATATATTTGGCATGATTTCAATTTCTCCACTATGTGCACCAAAGGAACAGATGGATTTATCTTATATCATGCGAATGTAGTCCAGATGCTGACATGAAATGATGAAGGTCAGTCTAGATGCCACTGTCACTATGTTATCGTGATTCTTTCAGTAGGCTAAAAACGCAGCCATAGATCTTTTGCCTAATTCCAACGTATCCTTTATCTGACTGTCAACAACGAATGGAAGCGAGTAACATTGCAAATTGCTTAATTCATCTCTTTTAATGACTATGTGCACATAAGGACCACATAGATTTGCTTACGTCTTGTGAATGTGTACCGGATACTTACATGTACATATCTGCGCGATCAAGATGTGACCAAACTCATTTGATCTACAAAATATTCGCAAGATTGAGAGTTGCACTTAGATATTATTATTCTCGCTTGTAATATATACTATTTATCGAAGTGCTGTATTTGTACAATATTGATACATTTCGTTGAGACGTCTTTATCGTTCTGATAGAAAAACGTTAGTTTTAATTTGTGTCATCTAAGAGCAATGTTGTTGTTGACATCGTACATTTGTTTCACCAAAACTAGACTATATACTTGGGGTGGTTTTAGGGTTGAAGTAGCAGGAAGCACTCATGATTAGTTTCTCTTTCACCTGTAAATACATGTTGTATGATAAAAAAAACATTTCCATCCACCTTTATGTAACAATGTGCATACATGTCAATCTATTTCACCTGTACATACATGACCATAAGTTCTATTTCACCTGTACATACATGACTATAAGTTCTATTTCACCTGTACATACATTTCCATCTACCTTTAAATACCGACGTGCATACATTCAATCATGCCTAAACGGCACTTTGAAGAGAAAACAAGTATTTTAGGTTTTTGAAAAACAAAAGGCCCAGATATATTGTATGCAAGATGTACATTTTACAGCTGAACAAGAACAAATAATTAACAGCAGTGGGGCTATAACGAATGCTACATTTCTTCCTTTAAAAGTACCTCAAGAGGAACAGCCATCTTATTTAATAATAATGTTGAGTTTAAAGTTGTTGGTTCCATCATAGACCAAGAAGAGGGCAACAATGTGGCACTAGATGTTCTCATTAAATGAAAAGATATATACATGAATAAACCTATATGGGCCGAACACTGACTTCATACCAAAAAATTAAGAACATAGCTGAAAATTTTGAGGGAGAACGAATCATTATGTGTCGTGATTGGAATATAGTTATTGATCCTGAGAAAGACACATGTCGCTATAAATACATAAATAATCCGAATGCAAGACAAAAATTGTTAGAGACAATAGATGCTTTAGATTTTAAAGACCCATGGCGAGAAATAAACCAATCAGCTAGAAGATTTTACATGGCTACAACCTACACCATTGAAACAAGCCCGGCTAGACTACTTTCTATTTTAGCACAATATACTGCAATCAACTACTGATACTGACATAATTCCAAGTGTAATTCTGACCATTCCATAATATCACTTACTATATCATTATCTGATGTGCAGAGAGGAAAAGGGTTCTAGAAATTAAACAATTCTCTCTTGAAAGACAAAGAGTATGTAGATCTTGTAAAGAAAACTATATACTATAAGTGATACCTTAGAACAATATAAAGATAAGACAAACAAAAATGATAATAGTTTTACCCTAAATGATCAATTACTATGGGAGATGTTACTGTTGAACATAAGGGGAAGTACAATATATTATTCATTAACACGTAAAAAGAAAAATCTAGCTCTAGAAGTCAAATTAGAAGAAGATTTAATTGACTATGAAATTAAATTAAGCGAAGTAAATGAAGAAATTGAAAAAGACATATTAATGGAAAAATTTAAGGAAACTAAATCCGAATTAGAAAATTTAAATAAAATAAAGACTGAAGGCTCCTTTATGAGATCTAAAGCCAAATGGATAGAGCAAGGGGAAAAACTCATCCAAATACTTTTACAATTAGAATCCAGACATTTTCTTAATAAATCCATATCAAAACTTGAAATTAGAGATGGAATTGTATTGAACACACAAGATGATATTATCTAAGAAGTTAAAAGTATTACGAATATTTATATACAAGTGAAGACTGCACACAAATCGACTTAGAAAACCTTTTACAGAGACACCAATTCCAAGACTAGATCATATCACTTCCAAATCTCTTTGAAGGTAAATTGAGTTATGATAAAGTACTTAAAGCAGTAAAAATATGAAAAATGAAAAAGTCCTGGCCCCGATGGATTCACAGCAGAATTCCTTACTGTTTGTTGGGGTTAGACCTGCATCATTACCTTATAAAATGCATTAAAATATTCGTTTGATTATGGCTCTTTTCAATAAACACAAAGGCAAGAATTGATAACATGTATCTCAAACGAAACTAAGTCTAAATTATATCTGAAAAATTGGTGCCCAATCTTTCTTCTTAATACTTCATACAAATTAGCATCTGCAACAAAAGCAAATAGAATAAAGCATGCACTACCTTTGATAGTTCATGAGGACCAAAAGGGCTTAGTAGCTGGTAGGTATATTGGAGAAGTAACCAGAATGATCTATGATGTGATGGATCACACAGGAACTTACCAAAAACCAGGCTTATTACTACTTATCGACTTTGAGAAAGCCTTTGACTCGGTAGAAATATAATTCATGCAAAATGTCCTAGATTTTTTCAGCTTTGGACCTGATTTTTAAAAATGGTTAAAGATACTCTTTGTAGATATTGAATTGTATGTTTTAGTAAATGGATATGCAAACCCCTTTTTCAAAGTTTCAAGAGGTTGTCGCCAAAGTGATCCAGTATCACCATATATATTTATACTGTGTGCAGAGATACTAGCAAATATGATCAGAAGTAATGGAAATATACATGGTATACAAATGGGAAAAAATACTATCTCTTCTCGACAAATTTGCAGATGATACTACATTAACTTTTAGACGGATCAGACAAAAAGCCTCTACGCAACAATGCATACTTTATCTTCCTTAGCAAGATTTTCTGCATTAAAGGTTAATGCTGAAAAAACTAAATTGATTTGTATTGGGTCAAACAAGAGAACAAGGTATAGTGGAAAATGGACAGGTCACAAACTCAGTTTAGATTACTTGGTATTGAATTTGATGCTGATAATACGTAAATTGAAAAGGAAATGGCATTGTGGACGAAAAGAAACTTAACACCGTTGGGAAGAAATGTTGTATTGAAGTGACTACTACTTCCAAAAGTGAACCATTTGTTTCGCAGTATTCCTAGCCCCTCTAAAAAACAGTGGAAGATTTTCAAAAGAAGTGTTACCAATTCATTTGGAAGGGTAAACTTGATAAAATCCAAAGAAATGTTATGCAACTACCACCTAAGTATGGTGGTATCAGTGTTCCTGATATAAAAACTGTTATTGCAGCACAAAAACCGAGTTGGATTAGGAGATTAATCTATAGCAATGCTATCTGGACAAAGCGGGTCTAATAGATTTGAATGTACTTTATTTAACAGATTCCAATTACATTACAGGGAAGATTACTCCCCATATTCATAATAGGTTTTGGAAGGAGGTACTTTCCTCATGGTTTACATACTTGCACAGCTATGATAATGGTGAAAACAAAAGTGATGAAGAGAAAATGTCAAAATCTATTTGGTATAACAATGCTATTAGAATTGGGAGTGAACCTATTTATCTACAGCAATGGCATAAAAAGGGCGTAACATATTGTAAACATATGACTGATGATGATGGAAAAATATATGATTATAAAAACTTTGTAAAAAGATATAATATCAAAACAGACTTTCTGACTTATGAGGGAGTCAAGAAATCAGTGTCATCTATTTTATACAACACCAATCCTTGTGCTGAATCCAGTTCTAGACCCATTCTACCTTATAACATTTTGTAAAAAAGGCATTGAAGACGAATTACATTTTCTTGTTGAATGTCCAGCCTATGATAAAATCCGTTCTGATTTTCTCCGTAACTGTATTACAATCAGAAGTAATAATGCAGTATTTTACAAAATTGTTTCCTCATGCGATGTCTCCATTTTAAAAAGATTATCACTGTATATCCATTATGCTATTATGTTAAGAAAACAATTGTTATCCTCCTAAATAAGAACCTTCTTTGTAACCGATGTATATGGGCCGGTGGCCTTACATACAAATAAACATATTTTGACTTTTGACTTTGACCTTATAACATGTCAACAATAAGCAATCAAGGCTGTTCAGCTTTTTATATGAGTTTATTAGACCCAACATTTACAATGTTTAATACACTGTTGAAATGGGAAGATCATTTACAAAAAGAGTACACTGATACAGAGTGGAAGAATATTAATCTTATGGCAAAACGATGTACACAAAGAAGTGAATTAAGATGGTTTCAGTTTAAAATCATTGATAACATATTGAGTACTAATAACTTGTTATTTAAGATGGGGTACGTTGAATCCCCAGCATGTTCTTTATGTAATGATTCACTTGAAACCATTGTACATGTTTTATATACCTGTCAATATGCCAAACTCATATGGAGAAAACTTTCTGAATGGCTTGCAAAATATATTGAAGGAAACATCGAATTCAATGAAGAGAATGTATTATTCGGATTAAAGGGTATGAATAATAATCCTTTGACTGCAATTATTCTGATAACAAAATCTAGCTTTACAGACGTACTATTAGGAAAAGCAAACCAAATGTCAACCTTTACAACAAGAAATATATAGATACTACCCAGCAACAACATTTACAGCATTCTCAAACTGTAAACAAGTAAGCTTTCATGCCTTTTGGTCGTCTCTACACATGCTCTACACAAATAGATTTGTATTCATACTTTTCTTAAAATAACACATAGAACTAAGTTTCCATTTTAGATTTTTCAGCAAAACCTCACCCAAGAAAATGTTTTATTACATCGATGGTAATGAAAACATTCATACTTCTGGGTACAATGTTTTTAAAGCAATATGATTCGTTAAAACCTTGAAATAATATAAAAAAATAGTGTGGTTACGGGAAAGATATGCTTGTTACAGGAAAGACAAAAACATGCCGCTTAACAATCTGTTTTTCACATTATATAAACATCAATATATCGAACCAAAAGTGTGATCTACAGAAGTTTACACCTAAGAATATATTTAGATATATGCATATTTTATACAAAGATCCTCTTTAAACTTCTGGTTTTTCTTTGCCGTAACAAAGACGTTCTTTACTGTAACAGAATGCATTCTTTACTGTAACGGTAGCATTCATTGCAGTTATACAAATGCTGTTAGTTGAATACACATACAGTAGAATATGATATTCATGTAATGATTACACCTACACGGGGTAAGATATTAGTAAAACCTTGAATATATTAATAACAGTGACAGATATAGTCCTTCAGTAACAATTATCATCATTCTTTACTGTATCAATTTGAGGAAAAAATATCACTTATCATTTGTTTTTCACATGATATAACCAAAAGTGTGAGAGCTACACACCTAAGAGTATATTAAGATATAAGTTTATATTATGCATAGATCCTCTTTAAACGTATGATTTTTCTTTCCTGTAACAATTTTTGCGCGTTACAGGAATGAATGTTACGGGATAGAACTACACCAACACAATTTACAATATGAGAAAATTAATGCTCCCTGACAAAATTGGGACTTTCCAAGTTTCAAATGTTCCAAAGTTCAAGTGCAATCGTGAAAACAAAATTTAGCAATATTGTACATATATATATATGCAAAAGTACTGTTACAGGAAAGATGCTTAATAAACATATGCTCCAAATCCTAATCTTTTAAGTCAGTTCCCGCAGCTCTCAAAGATCTGGAACATGTGTCATGAAGTGAACATAGGAAATCGAAGAGCCAAAGAGCATGCAAGGAAGTTTGGGTATCTTAGCATCAGGGATCATACATTATTTCAAATTTGAGGCTGTCGTTACGGGAAAGAACAATAGCTGAGGGACAGCTACAAAAAAATGTTTTATTTACGAATTATGAAGTCAAACATGATTCAATCATTATGTGTGTGAACTAAACAGTAAATACACATGCAATCATCCCCCCAAAACTAACTAATTGAGTGAATTTGTATCAACGGAGATGAAAAAGGGACAATGAAAACTGCTCATTTTTTGCCGTTTCAGTACTGTAATAAAAAGTCTAAATATATTTGTAAATAATTAAACATGGATATACAAAGATAATGCCTTAATTTCCTTCTGTAGCTGAAAAATTGCAATAAATTTGAAGAAATAGTTATATTAATAAGCAGGGACAGGAAGATGAACAGTCGTATTACAATTTTTTCCCAGATAATTGGCCACGAAACGCTCCGAAATCGAGGCGTGATTTCTTTGAAGCAGACGAGGCCATGTTCAGCGCTTTTAAACCCGTGAAGGTCCGGGTTAGAATGAACCTTCAGTAACCTATGCTTGTCGTAAGAGGCGACTACCGGGATTGGGTGGTCAGGCTCACTTTGGTTGACACATGTCATCGGTTCCCAATTGCGCAGATCCATGGTCATGATGTTGATCACTGGATTGTCTGGTCGAGACTCGAATATTTACAGACCGCCGCCATATGGCTGGAATATTGCTGAGTGCGGCGTAAAACTAGACTCACTCACTGACTCAGTGCTTTTATGTAAACATTCACCAAGGGACACCAAAACGCAATGTGATTGGCCGTGCCCCATCCAACTTGCCGAATAACTGGAACAGGCTCTACGCACTCGACACAATCCATGTGGGTTTGATTTGTACCGTTTGTTAAACTCGATTATGAACTCGATATATCAGGCGATATGACTCAGTCGAATTCGGCATATGAATTCGGCAGGACGACCCGTGTGAGTCCGTCTTTATGCACAGTTTCTCACAAACAGGTTCTCATGTGCTACTCCAGTCTTTCTGTTTCCTTTTGGTACATCCAGGTACCCAGATTTCGAAAGGAAGCAGCGTCTGCGGAGATTGTGAGTCTCGTAGGTAATGCAAGTAAAGTTCTTCTCTCTAATGCACATTTGAGAACATTTCGTTGAGAGTAGTTTTCTGCTTGCATCAGCATCGTTGTGACCATTGATACGGAATCCGCGGTATATTATGAAACTTTCACCATAAGATTTGCAACCTGGGGAATAGATTGTAGGATTACACGTATTGTATCGACAATAGAGCTTTCGTACAGAAGAATTAGTTCTTTGTTTAAAACAGGCGCAAACACTCCAACCTTAACATGAGGTAAATCGGTGAAATTTTCTCTCTCTATATATATACACTTGGAAGATTTAAAATGAAGGTTCAGCCAATGATACTTAGTCTCTTTGTATTTTGGTAATTCTAAATGACCAATGAACATAGCTGTAGCAAACTAGGAGCCACGTGACCTCGTGTGTAATCCGAAATAATTGTCCTACCTTAAAGCCGAAATCGATTGTTCTATAAATCTCTAATTTAAACACATTCTGTGTTTTTACTGATCAAAAGCGTAAAGAAACTCATGCACTTTCAATTCAAAACAATGTTACACGTAATAGAGCACACTTGTACTACTTCAGTGTATAATTTAGAATTGCCGAAACGGAAAATCTATGCCATGTAAGCAGCAGCCATAAGGTTTGCCTGGAAATTAGCGAAAGGCCGACTTGTCGAGAGGCTTGTTCAGTAACCGTGCTGAGCGTAAAAGTTAAACCGTCTTAGTAATCACAGTGCGTACCCACGCCCGCTTATAGACGCTGGCCCGGCAGAGGCATTATATAGGACCCCGTTTCCTCCGTCACCAGTTCTTAATTTCCAGACATGATTAGCTGAGATACATAGCCCTCACATACATAAAGCTTTCATCGGGAGGTAATCCCCGACACGTCACAGGCCAGGTGATTAAAATTGGCGCCGCTCTCACGCGAGTGATCTACTAAGATGTTTGATGGCTTGCAAATATTAACCTCTTGATATTTTGATAACGAAAATAGGGCGCACTTGTAGGTATAAGTACAAAGAAGTCATTTTTTTCGTGTGCAATAATAAAACAAAGGATTTCCTCCACTGCTGCTTATAGAGGTGCTTCTTAGCGTTCATGAATGTGAGCGCTGTGTATCTTAGCTAAGACATGAGAATATATGACAAAGACATTTGATATCAAACGTCACATACTGGAGATGAGATTACCGTGATTGCGATGCCAGTACCGATATCTAATAGAAGCAAGTCTCTAATAGACGGATTTATGGTTTTCGTGATGCTCTTGAAATCAGCTTCACCCTCCCAAATCATTTCACGTCCTTTTCACTAAATTTCTTAATTTACTCATGTTCCTCTAACGCTGCTTTTTTAAGGCAGCTCTCAAGCCATCTTAAAAACGATCAACGTAGTGTTTAAATCGTTTTCTGCAAGTGTTTCCATTATAACACCTATCCTGCAAAACTGACTTACGTTTTCCACAGTTTTTTTCTTGGCAGGGTTGTAGCTGTACCTTTGCAAGTCCGGTAAAGCATACTGTATCCGGCCTGTTATATAAAGAATGTCTAACAACAAAAACTGACTTACGTCTGACACAGCTGTTGTTGGAGGGGTTGAAGCTGTACCCTGGTACACACTTGCAAGTGAGGCGGAAGCATACAAACTTTCGGTTTGCTGGGCAGTCAGAGGTGGTTGAGCATCTGGATCCAAGGGAGCTGCTGACCATGTGACCTGTCATGTTCTCACTTATTTCAGGCTGCATTTTATGACTACGATACATGGCATTGTAATTTCATCCAAAAAAATTAAATTGTAAAGTGTCACATTTTGTAAATCCACACTTACTAAACCCCAAATGTGATTGACTGAATTTGGTTTGAAGCCGCTTTTTCCAATATTTCAGCACAATATCACGGCAGAAATGGACTTCACACATTGTACCCATGTACGGAATCGAACCCGGGTCTTTATCGTGACCCAAATGTGAAGAGGTTACGTGTCAATCTGACAAAGCTGACAGAATGTTCAAATAGTGGACATACAAACTCTCTTTCTGTTTTAACATACGTGTCACTGTCATGATGTTAGTGTAAAGATATTAGAAAATTACACTAACCGTGTCCCTCTGGTAAAACAACTTCCTGCAGCAAGTTAACAACAAAAAACAAAACTCTTTTTTCAACCAAAGTTCGCTGCATCAAAACACAATGTCGATATGAATACTGACATCAAAATACTGTCTGCATGTTCGTTACGTTTCATGTGAACCAACATTTAATTCTGTTTAAACAGCATGGCTCCGTAAGTTAAACACTATTATCCTGTCTGTATTTTGCCCGGTGCCGTACCTAGCAAAACTGACACAGCTGTTGTTGGCACGGTTGAAACTTTACACTTGCAAGTCCGGATAAAGTGTGCTGTATCCTGAATGCTATATAAAGAATGTCCCAACAAACAAATTACTTACGCCTCATGGGGCGGTGGGGTAGCCCAGTGGTTGACCCGGGTCCGATTCCCCACATAGGTACAATGTGTGAAGCCCATTTTTGGTGTCCCCCGCCGTGATATTGCTAAAAGCAGCGTAAAACCATGCTCACTGACTCATTCACTCACTCACTTACGCCTCATACAGCTGTTGCTGCAGTGGTTGAAGCTGTACCCTGGTTCACACTTGCATGTCTGGTTAAGACAAACGATGTTCCTAGCTACTGGACAATCAGAGTTAGTTGAGCATATCGAGTCAAGGCAGCTGCTGACTGTGTGACCTGTGCGTGTTCTCATTTTTTGCAGACTGCATTTTATGTAAACTAATCAGAACAAAGGTAAATTGAGGGGATCAACAACAAACTTACTAAATCCAACCTTTGAAAACAGTAGGAAAATGGACTTGAGGTTATGTTTTCAATTGTTGTAGTTGTTAAACGTAAATGTATCGACAATAACGATTATGAGAGAATAACACACATGAAAACAACGAATAAGCATTGGAACTGAATGTAAAACAGGACAAAAGCAGTTCATACCATTTTTACAAAACAAAACACCCGAACGGATGCGAATGTCTCATTTGCAACCACTGGAAGATCATGCAGCACCTCCACCAGCACCTGAACAACAGGCTTCTCTGGCACCTCAACAATCTGACACCATCTCGTACACTTCAATAATCTCTAACACCATCTCGTACACCTTAACCACAAGCTCCACCAGCTCTCTGTCATCTATGTCACCATTCGCACACATCCACAGGCAACTCAACCATCTCGTACACCTCAGTTACAAACTCCTCCAGCAACTCAGCCATCTTGTACTACTTAATCATCACGTACACCTCAAACACAACCTCCTCCATGAACTCAACCAACTCGTACACCTCAGCCACAAACTCCTCCAGCAACTCAGCCATCTTGTACATCTTAATCATCACGTACACCTCAAACAGAAACTCCTCCATGAACTCAACCATCTCGTACACCTCAACCGTCTCTGACACCATCTCGTACACCTCAACCGTCTCTGACACCATCTCGCACACCTGAACATCAAGCTTCTGCCAGCAACTCAATCATCTCGCAATCTTAATCATATCTGACACCATCTCGTACACCTCAACCACCACCATATGCGCGAGTCACAGAGTGCATGAACTAAGAGAGAGAGAGAGAGAGAGAGAGAGAGAGAGAGAGAGAGAGAGAGAGAGAGAGAGAGAGAGAGAGAGAGAGAGAGAGAGAGAGAGAGAGAGAGAGAGAGAGAGAGAGAGAGAGAGAGAGAGAGTACATGAATGCCAATCACATTGCACTGAAATGCGCAAATACATTAATGTAAACAACCGATTTGGGGAACGGTCAGCCATGTTATAAAGGGTGTAAATATTGTCAACGTCTCCCCAAACTCTGTGATAATTCTTAACGGTAATAATTTTGCCACAAACAAATATTCAGTTTCCAAACAGCAGTCCTAACTGTGAGCTTTCGAGTAGTTTAGAAAGACACTTAGCGTTGAAACGTCATTTTCCCTATTCCATACGACCTGACTAAATGTTTCATTTTACCAAAACATATACACCGCAATTCAGTTACTTGTTACACAATAAAATATTAGTTAGGCTGTTACATACTTGTAAAGCATTTGACAAGAGAAAAAAATAATTGCAGATACACTTGTGCTTACACTGACTTAGAGACATAAAAATGAAATTCACAAATTATGTTCATATTTTGATAGTCATTATAAAGTATTGCCAACTGTCTACGAATATGTGTGAACGTAGTTTCATTTGATTAACGTTTCTAGTATTTTTCCATCATAGTTTCTGCATGCATCAATACAACATATGTGTTTTTGTGTTTGTCAGCACATCCGTCGTCTCAGCTAACCAGAAAAATACCAGTATCAAGACCAGGTGGTGGGCACATGGAGCATCTCATACTGTCAGAAGATCCTTAGACGTGATCATGTAACACGGCATTAATTAACGTTATTATGTCGGCTGAACTTATTTCCCAAAAGATGCTGATTTAAGTAAAGGGATGAATGTATACACGTATATATTCAAATACGTAATTTTACTGCTCTCTTTAAAACAATGCCATAAAGGATCCACATGGCTGGTGTCCCGACTGCTTGTACAGGACGTACCCAAGGAGATTAAGTGCCCTCAGTGTGATTACGTTATGGACCAGGGATTTCTTGTTTACCTAAGCAGTCTATACGCTCACCTTCAGATCGTCGTCAGTCCAGGGCCAGGCTTCAGATTCGCGCCAGTCGTCAGATTGGTGCCATCCTTCAGATCAGCGCCAGTCGTCAGACCAACGCCAGGCTTCGGATAATGATAAAATTGCCACTGCCTGCTTTCCTCAGGTCGAGAGAACTAGAGATCATTTCACACAGTCAGGTTTATGTTTAACATTTAATATTGTCTTACATAATGAAAACGCGACACAATGAAAGTTTGTTTCAAATTATTCACTTTGTTGGTCTTTCCTCGGTCTTCACCGAGAGCACATACATACAAGCAGGGGAGAGGTTCAAGACCTCTCGACTATCCCCGACGGAGGATGGCAGCGCTGAGGATAGATAATTTTGAAGCGTGAAAGTGCAAAGAGTACAGTTACATGGCCGCCGATGACCCGAATTCCAAATGTGTAAAACACTTGCATAGTAAGAGTTCAAATCCCGAATACTGAATGCTGAATGCCGAGTGCCAAATCTGCAAAAGAAAAAAAACCCGAATATGAAAAAAACCAACAGATTCCGGATTCGAATATCGAATGTGAAAAAAAAAATCATATTCGGGATTAGAATCCCCAATCCGTTTCTAACTTTATGTTGCCGAAAAGGGGTTATCTTAAATCATAGGGATGTCGACAGACGACCGCCAACTGGTAAAGAAACGAATACGCTGGGGTCTATGGCTGTGAGAGGGATGGAGACACCTATGCCACGTCACTGATTCCTCTGGTAACGCCCCCTGCCACAGGACCAGGACAGGATCTGGGGTGCGAATAGTAGGCTTGGATGACACCATGACCTTGTAAGAAGGATTCCCAAATGTCTTGGTCGTGAGGTCGATCCACTGCGTCTGATGGTACTTGGCTCTGGTGTCCGCAACTGACTCGGTGACAAGCTGATCAGAAGCTGGGGATGCTCGGAGATCTTTACATGATCAGGAAGCTTAGTATCCTCCATAAAACTGGATCTACGGGTCAAGAGAATCGATGTGGCAAAGTTCTGGTCAACGTACTGGCGCTACTAAGTAGACTGGCGCTGATCTGAAGACTGGCACCAATCCGACGACTGGCTCCTCAGCTAACTGGCGTTGATCAAAAGACTGGCGCTGGTCACGCTGGTCTGCCGATTGGCGCTGATCCGTAGAGTGGTGCCGATCCGAAATCTGGAGCTGGTCTGACGACTGGCGCTGATCTGAAGGCTGGCACCACTCTGAAGGCGTGCGTATAGACTGTTGCTGTTGCAGGCGCTAACCTGGGAAGTGCCGACAGGGGACAGGTGACAGGTGTCAACTGGCGCTAGACAAATGGTGCTGGCGCTAGGTGAACACCTTCAGTCAAGGAGAGAGTGTCTCGGGGACTCGACAGTGGCAAGTAGTGCTAACGCATGAATGGCGCCTGGCTCCTCAGCTAACTGGCGCTGGTCACGCTGGTCTGACGAGTGGCGCTGATCCGTGGAGTGGTGCCGATCGGAAGCCTGGCGCTGGTCTGAAGGCGTGTGTATAGACTGCTGTTGCTGGCGCTACGTGACCAACCTAAGGTAAACAACATATTCCTGGTCCATAACGTAATCACACTAAGGGCACTTATTCTCCTTTGGGTACGTCGTGTACAAGCAGTCGGGGCACCAGCCATGTGGATCCTTTCACTCTTTGGGAGATGATAGTTGTCACTCTTGGTGCTCGACACTGACACTGAAGGCTCACGCAACAGGGCCGCCATATTCGACTAGGCAATCAGTAAACAAAGTGATAAAAACACGAATTTAATACAAAAATATGGTTGTGTAAAACTCAAAATTGAAACAACCTCTATGAAACAAAAGAGTCACGATGAAAGAGTAAACGCTCAAATAATATCTGTAAAAGTCGGTAACACAACCTCTCAGCAAAAAACTTGGAAGGAGGAGTTTACGGTCACGCGCAGTGCACACAAATGACAGATACTACAATTGTGATAACACTTTGTAGTCAGTGGACCATAAAGTAGGCTTCTAGTGAACAAGAAGGAAAATTGTTGTGAAGCAGAGTAAGTTAAAGAAAAATTATATGTCATTCGTCAATTCACGTCGGCAATATTTCAGCCTTTTTTTGTGACTTGTAACAAGAGTACTCACTGAGAATTGATAAATCAGAGAGTTACATTAAAAGGACATAAAATCAAATATTATGGTAACAGCATCCAGGTCTGCGATAATAATCTTGAAGAATTAGTATTCGCTGTCAAGCTTCGGAAAGGAGGCCAAGGCTTTATATTGAGATTGAAAGTAATGATCTTCCCGCAGCCTGTGTTCGTTACGTAATGTTAGATGAGTGAGTTGACTTTTACGCCGCTTTTAGCAATATTCCAGCAATATCGCGGCGGGGGACACTAGAAATGGGCTTTACACATTGTATTTACTTATAAATTGAAACCGGGAGAACGTTTTACCACTGGGTTACCTCACTGCGCCCAATGTTGAGATCAGATAAGTTCACGCCTGTCCATTCATGAAGTCGTAAATACGTGTTAGACTGTCATACACAATTCCAAATGAATGTACAAAATAGAATGTCAACATTATTTAACCATGAATAATGCACTGGAAGCTTAGTGGGTTTAAACTGTACATATTCAACGGTACGCCAAAGGGTAGATTTAGCATTTTTTATGTACAGTCCCGTATATGTATACGACATCCGTTTTTCGATTAATAACTTGATCACCCTGATATAGTTCTGGGCATTCATGATTATGATAATCACCAAACAAAAGGAAGACACTTTACCAGCATTAAACTTACAGTGCCATGTTCTTGCATAATCAGATATAACATTCAATAAGCATTGAAGACTTTCAGGTGTAGAAATTAATAGGGATGAATCATCTGCAAATAGGATATCAGGGGTAGTGGCACATGGGACCTCTTCTTGAATTATAAGTAGCATTTGACCGATCGTTAATGTACAATGTTGAACAACAAAGTCGATAAGACCTGTCCTTCAAACGCATCCGAAATGTTAATACATGATTTCATTGCGTATATATAAAAGGCATCACTCATCTAGCCCCCGTCCCCCTAGCCCCCTGTTGTTACAAGCCACAGTTGGTACCTCAAGCCCCTTGCCTGGCTGTTCTGTTAGCTGTACTCACTCCCCTGTAGCTAAATTAACTGGTTCATTATGCAGCTGATGGTTGTGAGAAGGAAACGCTGAGGAGATGGTTGTTGTTTTAACATGCCGGGGAGGAGAAGTTTTGAGGTTGGGTAGATTGCTCTTATGAAATAACCATGTCACCAGAAGTTTAGTTCGATTCTGTAACATGGATGAGAAAGTGGAGTTTGTCGAGGGTGCCCGAGGCAACAAGGTAGTAGTCTTTGAACACTATGTGTTCCACAAGTTCAAACAGTTGAAGTCTGGCCTCAAGTAGACGTGCAGTGCTCAGTGCAAGGCATCACTTGTTATTTCCGTTGTTGATAGCAGTCACGATCACACTCACCCACCCAACATCGGAGAAGTAGCAGCGAGGAAATTGAAGGTATGTCGCATAAAAACAACTGATCTGACTCTACCTTCAGACTATGTGTCAAGATCTGAATTAATACATTTGTGAATGTAAATAAATATAGAATCTTCATATTTGTTTTGTCAATTATTAGCTACAGTGACCGTCTACTGATCAATAATGATCACTTAGGAGATAACCCTAGTGTGTTTCAAAATCCGAGACATGTTTTACTGAATTGATGACGACTAAATTTCAATTGGAACCGAACGCGTAGCGTGAGGTTTCAATTGAAATATTTAGTCGCCATCAATTCAGTAAAACATGTCCCTCATTTTCAAACACACTAGGGTTATCTCCATTCTACCATGACCCATTTAAAATCGAACTTCCTCGCTCTGCGGAAGACACTGCGTAATCTGGCATGGGACGAGAGGCGAATTGAACTCGTCTGTGAAGGGAGCGGTAGGTGCCGTTCGTATTTTTTTTAACATTACAACATAACAATATTCTGTCCAAAGAAATCAAACTACTGTTTATTCAATGCAATTATGTCATACCCAAGATCTTGTGTTTTTTTCATCCCATCTCCACACGACTAAAATCAGCCTATTATTTTGTGTGCCGTGAAACTGTAGCCCCCCTGGCCACACTATAATGGAATCGTCTGACCTACTTATTTTCTCCGAAGTAGACAGTTACGCAACAGTTTGAAATGGCGGACGAGCCAGTGTTTACATTTTGCGAAAGGTTGAAATTTGAAGTGACAGTGGACAATTCTTGACTGACTGTCGAATCTGAACCCTGCAGAATCGAAGAATAGATCCTTTCCCGATCAACCTACGACCTGTAACTCATCAAAGACTGTTGATTTTTATGACCGGCCGATCATGATTTCACGTACTGCCTCCACCCCGGCATGCGACAACAGAGTGACAGTGCTGCTGCTTAGTGTACATGCGACTAACTTGTGATTCCTTGGAACTTTGTTTTCGTCGTTTGGGACTGGACGGTGTCCAAGCGATTTCCAAAGTAGATGAACATAACAGTGACAACCTTGCAGGGAAGCTGGCAGAGAGCAGAATTATTTTGTGAACGATGCAACGCCAACGGGATATGATGGAGTATGACTATGAGTGGCATAAATGTGGTGTTTCGCCAGACCGTTAGATCTATCTTGCAAATGTCCCATTCTAAACGGAATTAAATATACCATTTACCAGGTAGGTAAATGTTTACTAATGTTTTGCTGCATATTTTGCATAGATATTGGGATGTATTTTTTACAAGGCTTTCTGGTTTATATGTTAGATATTGTTTTGTTTATGTTTGGGGCTGTGTATTGTAATTGAGTTTGAATATTTTTATAATAGCAGGTAATATGATAGTGAGGTTCCCTCATAATTGTGTGGGGGAAATCATATAATTGTATTTTTTCGAGTTTAAATAAATGTTTTATCAGCATTTCCATCAAGTCTGTTGTGTTGATATTAGTCATGTTGGTGGTCAAGCTGAAGTAGTGCGGCAGTGTTCTATACGTGCGCAGTGAAGCGCAATGAAATCAAACGCATTTTTAATCCAAAAATTTCCAATTGCCTATGTGGAAAATTCGAAAGTCAGCGTCAAAATCCATGGAGTTGTTGTTATGATCCGCCATCATTATGGTCAAACGGAAGTAGTTCTCACAATAAGATTCGTTAATGCGCGGTGAAGCGGCCTTACAATCAGATGAGCGTCAATCCACAATTGATGCCGTCTGATTTTTCTGAACAACCAATCAGAATCTAGTATTTTCTTGATTCCTGGTAGAATGAGCAGTGATTCTCTATTATCTCCCAACGTATGGTAGTCACCTACTCACTAGCAACAGCTAACTTAATATTTTACCTTTAATTCCAAAATTACGCAATGTTAGAAAAAATAACAACATTGAGTCAAACCCGGTCGCGTGTTTTTTCATTATTAACAAATGCACAGTGTACAGGCGTTTCTCTTCACTGTAGTAAGCAATAGTTTCTAAGAGAGTAAGTAAGGCGGTATCTGCCCCAGCACCTTTTCTAAAGCCAAACTGAAAGGGGTCAGGAAACTTCTTTACTTCTGTTGCCCGGCTTAAATTAATGTGTCCCAGGCAGGGTATACTACAATTGGTCACATGTTCTCTCTTCAGGCTTTAGCTCAAAACTATTCTTGAAAAAAGAAAGGAAGACTTTATTGCCTTTTTATCTTCATTTCACAAGGCTTTTGACACAATAAGAAAAGATGTTCTCTTGCAATCTTTAGCTGAAGTTGGTACTTCTGGTAATTTTTTAAATATAATATATCATCAATGTACAGCAGTTTATCAGCACGTGTTAGAACCTCAAAAGGTTTATCTAAGTCTTTTACAGGTAATATTGGTACCCGTTAGGGTTGTGTGTTAAGCCCACAGCTGTTAATATCATATTTGTTAATAAGTCGTCTCCTTAATGGGACAGAAAGGTGGTATAGGTGTTAATGTTTGATCTGATTTTAACAATTTGTGTTCACTTATGTTTGCTGATGATGTTTCTGCACTTCTGACACATGTAATTAGTTACAAGAGAAGATGAATGCACTTGAATGTTTTTGTAAACAAACTGGAATGTCAGTTAATCTTAGTAAAACAAAAGCTCATGTTTTTATAAATGGCGGGCCCTTACGGGAATATGAAAAGTTATTTTATAATTATTATCCTATTGAAACTGTATCCTTTTATATATATCTAGGACTTGTATTTACACCAAAACGTGTATGGATTCAAGCTCAAAGCTGTCTGGTATCTCAAGCTAACACGGCAATATTTTCTATAAATGGTTTTCAAAAAAGGATGGGAAGAGTAAATTGTAAAGACTTGTTTAAGATATATGGCCGTATGGTTTCACCTATTTTGTGTTATGGGTCGGAGATTCGGGGTACTCACTATTGTAACATCATTGAATCTGTTCAGGTAAAATGTTGTAAATATTTCTTGAAAGTTGGTAGATCTACCTGTAATAACATGGCTCTTGGTGATTGTGGCAGACTTCCTCTACAAATTACCTATGTGACTAAAGTAATTAAATACTGGTGTCGCCTATTCTACATGCCGTATAATAGACTGACAAAACATTGTTATATAATGCTCAAATCCTCAGATGATGCTGGCCGCACTACTTGGGCAACTTGTGTCAGAAATATTTTATTTAAGCATGGTTTTGGCTATGCATTAATCAGGCGGCTTAGACGGCTGACTTTGTGTGCTGGCGATTGGGTGCCTGAGGGTATGTATGTGTTGGAATCTCGAAAGGGACTAAACTCAACAAAAGTACAACAATCTGTACTTTACTGGGAAAGTGTAATCCCAAATGCATCCTCATCCTCATCTAAAACCTCACCCTCTGCTACATCCTCACCCTCTGCTATATCCTCACCCTCTGCTACATCCTCACTCTCTGATCTGCTACATCCCCACCCTCTGCTACATCCTCACCCTCTGTCACATCCTCACCCTCATTTACACCCTCATCTACACCATCACCCTCATCTACATCCACACCCTTATCTACATACCCGTGAAGAACTAGGTTAAATTCACCAACCCATGCTAACGGGATCGGATGGTCAAAGTCGCTGACTTCGTTGACACATGTCATCTTATCCCAGTTCCAGACTCGATTACCTACAGCCATGTAGCTGGAATATTGCGGAGTGCGGCGTTAAACAAGAACACCAACCAACCAACCCACTCTTAAATCATCACCGTCTTCTACACTATCATCCTAATCACTCTCAAAACTATTAGAATGTTTCACCCCGAATACATCACAGAAGGTCTAGTCTTAGCAAATGTCGTGGCATAAGTCTTACCCTCAACACAGACTGCGCCACCACGACGTCTCTCCACACAACGAGTGTTCGATTTACAGTTCACGTGGGAGCAGGCACCTGCAAAAACCTGAAACATGTAAAATAACACCCGACCCAGTTGTGGTTGTTGTTCCTGTCAAGGGTGTAAGGGCTGATTGACTGACTGAGTTTAGTTTTACGCCGCTTTTAGCAATATTCCAGCAATATCACGGCGGGGGGACACCAGAAATGGGCTTAACACATTGTGCCCATGTGGGGAATCGAAACCGGGACTTCGGCGTGACGAGCCAACGTTTTAACCACTAGGCTACCCCACCGACCCCTCAAGGTGTAAGGAAAGGCATAATGAGGATGTTTTCTTTTCGGACACCTCAGTCAGCCTCACCTAGAAAATGATACAAATGTAGCTGTTTTATGTTGTATCGTTCACCATACCAGCTGTCAACCTCAAACAACTTGGTTTTGCTATGTTCCAGCCTCACGATTCTCATTTTGTTTGACCTATAATCTTGGTACCCCAAGCTGTATGTAGATGTACATGTATGTACGGATAACTGTATGTAGACTGACTGACTTAGTTTGGTTTTACGCCGCCTTTAGCAATATTCCAGCAACATCACGGCGGGGGACACCAGAAATGGGTTTCACACATTGTACCCATGTGGTAGCTGTATGTAGATGTACATGCATTTAGTTGTATATGTGTGTAGGGATTCCTGTATGCAATTATGCATGTAGATAGAGATAGCTGTATGTTGCTGTACATGTATGTAGGGATAACTGTATGTAGGTGTACATGGTTGTAAGAATGACTGTATGTAATTACGTGCATCCGGGGGTAGTTCTATCAGACAGTCAGACATAACCAGTGACTAAGAACAAAGAACAAACAATCACACATAGAGGTCACCCTAACGTTGTTTATTGCTGTCTAATAACACCATAATTCATGTAACATTTAAAACAAGTCAGGGGTCTGCTTGGACGGCAGAAACAGGTGTGACAATTGATCCATCAAGTCAGAACAGTTTTTCAAGTCATTGTTGGCTGCAGAGGGCCGGGGCATGACTGGAAGAAATACTGGACATTTCTTATCATCTTCCTGACTAATTGCATGCAGGTCTACGTAGATTTAGGTCTACGTGCATTTAGAGAGAGGTAAACGAACGCAGATATTCTTTGTGTGTTAGTGTGAGAAAGAAATGCTTATTACACCAGCAATGGGGTGCTGTGGACCTCTTCTACTCCGCACGGGGGGAAGACCTATTAACGTTACCCAGCACTCATCACGAGGAGAGTGCTCTTCACGAGTGCCTTGTATGTTGAGATACTTGTATTGAAGGAATGCCTCTGTGTATGTATTCATGAGTGCTCTGGGGTTGCTTAAGACTCCTCATTATCCACGGTTTCAGACTTCAGCTCAACCGAATAAAAACATAATATATAAAACTTACCTCGTCCCTGTCCCTTGGGTAAATGACAAATCTTCCCATCGTCCAAGAACTTTGACGTTTGTGGGAAAGATGACAAGCTAGTCTCTCAATGTCGTAGGCAAAACTCATACATGATCCACTTTGTGTGCATTTAAGGTTGCATAGCTTAATTCCTATACCATATAATACTTCATTTTCTGTCGATTGTCCGCTGGGGAGGTTCACGTAAACGAATAGCAGAACAAGACGTACCATTTTTTCAACTATTTTAAGTTAAAGTCTCCAAATGTATTAAATCAATGATCACCAGTTGGGATGCTACCCTCGGTGTCCTTCAACACGGATGAAAACCTTCTCAGGATGCACCGTAGCTCCCTGGATGGCTCGGAAGAAAGAAAATGTGCCTCGTTTCCAGTTATAATTGTCCACGTGACATCTTTAGTTGGTATATAAATCATGTGATAAAAGCAAATGACAAGTTTGAATCGCTGGTAATATATTATAGTATCTCTCATCAGTTGGACTGTATTTCCCAAGGGACTGGAAAGCCGGTAATGTGTATGAGGATCGTCAACACCTGAAGGTAGACCACCACTCTAGGGACCATGGGGACCTACAGTACTTTGGCTAACTGTATGGACCCTAGCTGGATTTATATCACCCCGTCAGCCATGGTCGATTGTACTGATATTTAGCCATAATAAAACAAAACACATTCTACAATTAAAAAGTGTGTTGAGCTAAATTGACTTTGAACGTGTTGGGATTTACTTTCCTCTCAGGAGGACAATCATTTTACAGTACATTAGCCCCCCTTCGAGGATACAGCCACCAACTATCTCAGTTGCTAATTTATTCTACTAATCATAAAATTTCACTTATCTATTCACAAAACATATCAATCAAAATTTATCAATCAACTCTATTTATATTAAAAACTCGATGAAATGATATTTAACTTTACTAAAAAGAACCTTTATAGTTTTGACATTGAAATATTTAGCCCTTGTGATGGAAAAATCTATGCAATCAAGCAAGACATGTTTGACCGTGATTCTTTCATCACAAGGGATACAAAACGGTGGATCCTCAGCTTTTAAGAGGTATTCATGAGTATATCCTGTATGGCTAAGGTGACATCGTCGCATAATGACCTCTTCAAATCTAGACTGACAACCCAAGTAGGTGTAACCAACAAAGGGTTTTATAGCATGTCATTTATTAATGCCTACTTGTGTGTCCATCTTCTTCTGCATCAGATCACGGACATAAGATCTGATGATAGCTTTATAATCAGAGTATGGAATAAGAAGTGCTGTCACAGATTTGATCAGTGTTGCATTAGCAGCAAGATCGGCCATTGTGTTCCCAGAAATGCCAACGTGGCTGGGTAGCCAACAAAAGACGATGTCGTATTGGCCAGTAGCACGATCACTATATATCTCAACAACTTCAATTAAAAGAGGATGTTCAACAGATAAGTTTTTAATAGCCTGAAGGTAAGACAAAGAGTTTCAAGATTATGTATTGTTTATGTTTAGGGTGCCTTTGAAAATATTTAAGAGCCGTTAGTATGGCGTTTGCCTCTGCTGTAAATATAGAGCTGTTATCGGGTATCGGCAAGATATTGTTTTGGATCCAACAACAGTGGCACAAGCAATTGAGCCACCATCCTTGGACCCATCTGTAAACAGGGATTTGTATGCATTATATTTACTTTTTAATTGGTTAAATTCTTATTTATATTGTAATTCATTGGTTTCGGATTTTGTAAATGTGGTCAATGTTAGGTCGACTTACCAACTGCCAAGGCGGAGATGAAACAAGACGGGAGGGAGATATATTTTCCAGCTCAATGACGGCAGCAGAAATGAATGGTTTAATTCAGAACCCAAGAGGCGGTACAAGAGAAGATTTCTTGTTGCATAAATCCTCATAGAGGGGATTGAAGACACAGTTATATGAAGGGTTAGATTCGTTAGAGTATAGTTTTGTTATATTTTGTAAAGATAATTTCATACGGCGAAGTGTAAGAGATGACTCATCTGACTCAACGTAGAGACTGTCAACAGGAGATGTTCTAAAGGATCCAAGATAAAATCTTAGACCTTGGTGTTGGATTGAATCTAATAGTTTTAGATTGCTTTTGCACGCTCCACCATATATGATGGAGCCATAATCAAGTTTGGAACAGACCGAAAATCGATATAGCACTATGCTTGTATTGCCATTTTACATTAATAAACAATCTGGAATAATTTCCAATTTAGGAATTGGCACAGTAAAACAACTTTATGGTCGGGTGACCAATATCTCCGACTTTCAATGTCCATGTAGAAAAAGGTGAGTTTCTTCTGTGTGTGGTTGTAAATATTTATTATGCAATGGACACTCGGAAGTCAAGGGATGGTACAGGTTAATTATATCAGTAAGTCAACAACACTCAGCAGATATGTTCCATCGTCACGGTTGATGGCTTTCTCGTAGTAGGAAATACCATGAACCGTGACCAAGGAACATATCTGGACAGCGAAATACGTGAGTGAGTAAGTTTAGCTTTATGCCGCTTTTAGCAATATTCCAGCAATATCACGACGGGGACCCCTGAAATTGGCTTCACACATCCAACCTTTGTGAGAATCCTCGGCTTGATGAGCGAACGCTTTAACCTCTAGGCTATCCAACAGCTGAATGCAAGTTACGTTTCAGTAAATAGGCACTCAATATGAGTGAGTGGATGGGTTTTGAGAACGGCTTTCGTGACTACCTGGTGTCATCACAGATATTCCATGATCCATTCATATACGTTTCATAGCTATTTTCCCCTTAACACCACACAGAATTTGTTTTGGGGGATGTTTACGGCTATTCTTTTGCACTGACGTTCCATGTTTATGTTACATCGACAGTATAGAAACCGTAACGTGACTAAAAAAGCCATACATTCTGCCATGTCTCGGCTAAAAGAAGACTGTCGATAAAGAACTATAATAAACATTTAAAACCACTAAAAAGTGAATTAAAATAAGTGAGCAAAGTCATATCGACACTATTTCAGCCATATCGTGACAATATCAGTTCAGTATTAAAAATAAACATACACAATATATATATCGAAGGAAAGTAAAATAACTATCACAAATGAACATTTAAAACTAACATGTAATCATAATAAGATATTACTACATAGAACAATATAAAACTGGGCTAAAGATCGCCAGTTAAGGAAGGCAGATCACCATGCTAGGGGCCATGGGTGACTTACAGCACTTTGCTACCTGTATGGACACTATGTGGATTTACACACACACACACACACACACACACACACCCCACGATCAATGGCGATGAAGGTTAGAATTGATCTTCAGTAATCCATGCTTGTCGTAAGAGGCGACTAACGGGATCGGGTGGTCAGGCTCGCATAGATCGATGCTCATCATGTTCATCACTCGACTGTCTGGGCCCGACTCGATTCTTTACAGACCGCCGCCATATAGCTGGAATATTGCTGAGTTTAGTAAAACTAAACTCACTCACTGGCGATAATTTTATGCATTTAGCCAAAAATCATTCGAACAAATATACTGCGTTTTCACATTCTCACATGCATCACAATACTTTAAAATATGTGGAACTTTCATTCCTAAAACTAGTATATAAGCTTAAAAATATGAACATTGAACAATAGAACATAAAATGGACTCTCGATCAAGCAGCCACGAGGAACAATGAGGACTTACACTACCTATGCTTCCTGCGCGACACTGTATTTACACCATTCCTTCAGCCATTGGCGTAGGTACTCCATTGTATCCAATCATTAAGAACACATATGCTACGATCACAAACACGTAGTATGGAAATACTTCGAATGAAATTGGACTCACATACACTCTCAGGGGGAAATAGTTTACGAAAACTTTATTTCCAAAATCAGTTCCTTTTATCCACTTAAGTTTGATCTGTTATAATGTTTCTGTCAAAGGGAAATCGCATTTTAGCTCAGTTCATGAAAAAGTCATGCAGTAATGAATAGACTTCAAGCTCAGGAGCCATGGATTTGTTTTGAGATCTACAAGATCTAGAGTTTTATGACTTTGTCTCCTTTGACATTTAGACTCATCCTTTTGTCTGAACTATTATTTATGTTTTATAGGAACAATTTTGTGATAAGTTCCTTTTGCTGCTTTCTTGTTTAAGGTACATATTGCTGTCATATTGCTGGAATACTAATTTAGTATGTCATAATAATTTACTTATTTTACATGTTTACTGGTTATAATGGCATGGCCTTTTTATTGTTTTACATTTATAAATTTAAGATAGTGAAAGGAATTTCAAAACACGTTAACGATAATTTGACTATTTTGACTGATTTCTGTGTATAAGGCCCCAATATTGTCAGTTTACCGATGGTACATTCAGGTTTCAGTCACCCGAAAATTACCACAACTATCTCTGTAAGAAACAAAAGGAAGTAAACGATAATGTAAAAAAAGATGAATAGAAAAAAAAATCATTCAAAGGGAATGTTGCTTTATGGCCTGTAGTCATTAATAATAAATAAATAAATAAATACATTTAAATAGAACTAATTGATAAATCTTGAAAAACATATTATATATATATTAAATAGTGAGTGAAATTATTTAGATTGATAATGTTGTTGCCTCAAAAATTCGAATTAATTGCAAAGCACATATATTGTAAATAGTTAATTTGGAACAACAGCTTAAAAGCATAGATGCATTTTTGTATTCCTTGTTAGTCAGGATGTGGTGGAAATGTTATAGAAATGACTTAAAATTTGAACCCTCTCACTCGGGCAGACTAAAAAGATCGATATTCCGAAATATCATTGATGGGAATCATTAGTAATGTTTATCGATATGAAATTTGTGTATTCGATAATAGCGTTCATGAACTATTTTGATATAGAAATGTTAACATTTATTCAGAAAATATACACAGAGCTAGGTCTTTATTTATGGGCTGCTCCTTAAGTATCTTCTGGACATTGTTTTGTTGGGACCACCACTGATGTGATATGTGTTTATTTTAGTCATTTTTGCTCAAGTTACTTCTCCGATTTTTATCGATATTCGATCGATATTCATTTAACGATACACGATCTATATGACCTATAACGATAGCCAGCCCTACTTCTCGCTCACTCATGTTTGACTATATTATTTAAGGGAACTAACTCTGCCTCTCACATCAAATTACATGTGAAGTCACAGAAAGACCAGCAAAGTGTATGATGATCACTTTTACCTTGAATACCCGGTTTACGCCTAATTTGCAAAATGGATTAATGTTGCTGAGAAGTGAATATGATCATCACTAAAGAGTTAAAGCTGGTATTTAAGGAATAAAATAACACTAGTCGTAACAATACAATATAAAACTGGGTTGTAGATTACAAGCAGCTAAAGTGAGTGAGTGAGTGAATTACCTTTTAAAGTCACCTTAGCAATATTTCAGCCATGTCGTGACTATGAAGCCTACAGATTACTATAAAACAATGTTTAACGATCTGAAATCCTTTGCATTCTGAGACTTTAAAACAATGGATAGTAAAGTAAATACAATATCACAGCTTTAGAATTAAAACTAACAAGTAACTATAAAATGATATTTTCTAAACGACATAATATAAAAAAACGGGCCATATATCTCCACCAACTGAAGGTAGATCACCATACTAGATACCACAGGGACAGTGCATTTGCTCCAGTAATTAAAGGTAGATCAAATTAATGATTAATTACTCCATCCGTCTAAATGATGGCAATTATAAGCACTTGCACCTGGCAAGCAATATCCACAAACAATATGTTTTACTGAATACATACGTCAGCATTTAGACTGTTCTAATGTCAGATGCATTAACGCTGTAAGTATAAATTACATGAGACCCAAATTACAGCTGGTCTTAAGGCATATATTGCTTCTCATGGGCCATTCAGGACTGTGATATATTAATATTAGTTTGATCTAGTCGAAGTTTATGCGCAGTCGGTGTTTGAGGGCAGCATCGTGTTTCAACTGATCAGGGACATCCAGAGAGAGTGTGTGAGTTTAGTTTTATGCCGCTTTTAGCAATATTCCAGCAATATCACGGTGGGCAACACGGCGTTCTTCGGCTTGATGAGCGCACGCTTTAACTACTAGTCAACTCCACCGCCCCTTTCTGTAAGAACGCAAGGATATTTCCTAGGCAACTTCAACATCGCTTATGTTCATGGTTTCTGAACATATACTGAGTCAAAAAGAAACTTCACATTCTTTCTTCAGGGCACTATAAAAGAACAAGAGATGGTAAGATGGTTAAATTGTTATTATTTCATTTCTGAGATCTGTGTGATGTACTCGATACACTGACAGTGCCATAATCAGTTCCATTAGGCTACACCGCCGTTCCAAAACATGGGTATACAGAATGTCAAGTCACAAGAATAAAAATGCGAAATTTCTCAGTTCAATATCGTGTATGGCCGCCCCGCGCATTCACCACTTCCAAACACCGTCTCCTCATCGACTGCCTGATGCTTGTGAACACGTGGTTGGGGATTTTGCGCAATTGGTCTTGCAAGGCAGCGCCAAGTTCCTGCAAATTCTGAGGCTGGTTCCTAAGACCACGCAGCCTTCTCCCAAGTGCATCCCAAACGTGATCTATTGGATTAAGGTCAGGGGACCTCGATAGCCAGTCCATGACGTTGATTCCAGCGTTTTGAAGGATCTTTCGTGTCAACATCGCGGTATGCAGCCGAGCATTATCATGCTGGAACTGTAGACCTGGACCATGAGCCGCCATGAGTTCAGGGGTGAGCACCTTGTCGCGGTAAGCAGCAGCTGTGAGGTTTCCACGGATGACCAGAAGTCGGGAACGGTTGTTCCAACAGAAAGCACCCCACACCATGCAACTTCCGCCCCGAATCTGTCGACGTCCTGTACACAACATTGGGCATACCGTTCACGACGTCGTCTCCAGACTCTATGCCTGCCGTCCGCGAATCTGAGGGTAAACCTGGATTCATCGCTCAAGACGACTCGATTCCAGACGTTGGGCCCACAGCAGACCTTGACGTTGATGAAACGGCGTTAATATTGGCCCACGATATGGACGTCGAGAACGGAGATTGGCAGCCCGCAACCGATTTCGAATGGTCTATGAGGACAGTCGACCTCGAAACATCTCAGCCCTGGTTCGTGTAGCCGGCAGAAATATGTCACGTAGGTGACGTAGGACGATTTGACGGTCTTCTGCTCGTGACGTCACACGTGGACGACCCGACCTTGGGCGATCAGAAGTGGTGCCAGTTTGTTGTAGACGACCTCGTAAGTCATACCTAGTACGACGGCTGCATCCCATTGCTCTTGCGACGTCAATAACTGATCCTCCCGCTTGCAACATGCCAACGGCACGTTCACGTTGCACATTTGACAATCGTGGCATTAGAACTACCGTTAGAACTGTGGTTTCAAAGTGTTTTTTTCAATTCTTGAGGCCAATGCAAACACGTGCATATGAAGAAAACTTCGATGCGAAGATCACGTGATCGACTGCACGTGCAAAACCTGATTTGGCATTAACGTCATTTGCACGACGAATGGATGGGTTTGAGTGGGTTTTGCTAACGTTTTTCTAGAGTCGAAAGATAGGGATCCCATTTCGGACACATAGATGTATCATCAGAAAAATATTATTAATTATTTTTCAAATTACATTTTTTGAAGTTTCTTTTTTGACTCAGTATAGTTCAAAGAAAGGTTTTGGTATATTGAAGTTCCCGTTTCTACATCGATAGACTTGTGTATATTGTTAATTTGATGTCGTCGCTATATGTCTGAAATCATGCCGATGTGACGTAAAATCGTAACTGACTCACATCACCATCAGTGTGGAGGTGTACGTCCCCAATACACTATGATGTAATAAATCAACATTGCGGTCATGTGTCTCATTCTCTGTGGTGTGTCATCGCTGTGGAGACCACCATGGGGTACAGACTGTGGGAAATGCTCAAACTGTGAAGGCCCACATCCCGCCCTGCCCTGCGTATCAAAGGGAAATGAAGATGTAATGTGAAAAAACCCAAAACATTTAAAACTCTTAACAAATCAGCAGTCCTCAACTTCTTTGAATATCACGTATTCTGCTGCAGTCGCCAGGTCTGTATGTCACGTCAGAAAAAAATGTGACATCAGCCACTCCACCTAATTCCACAGTCACCGAGTCTACATCTGGTTCTCAGACAGAAAGAATTCAGTGAGAGACACCATCAAAGACGTCTTCTGCACAACTAGTCGTCGATCAGAAGAAAGGAAAAAAAGCTAAAAAGAAACCTTTCCCGTCATGACCATAGGTCCCTTTACAAATCTCATTTGGACCTCAAGAGATGGATTATGGTATCATACATAGCCTTAATGTAAAATAAATTCTTCTGTTAAGCAAGCAACTGTGTTCCTAAATGTAAATTGTATTCCTATGACCATGCGCAAGAAACATTGCGCAAGAGTAAGTTTGGGAAAGTACAGATTCGTCAACCAGTGAAGATCAGGGTTAGAATTGTCCTTCAGCATCCCATGCTTGTTGTTCAGGGCGAATAACGAGATCGGGTGGTCAGGTATCCCCACTGCGTAGATCGATGCACACGATGCTGATCGCTAGATTGATTCAGGTATCCCCACTGCGTAGATCGATGCTCACGATGCTGATCACTAGGGCAGTGGGATAGCCTAGTGCTTAAAGCGTTCGCTCGTCACGCCGAAGGTCAAGTTTCGATTCCTCACATGGCTACAATGTGTGAAGCCCATTTCTGGTGTCCCCTGCCATCCGTGTGCTATAATATTGCTAAAAGCGGCGTAGAACCATATTCATTCACCCACTACTTTTGGAAATACTCTTTATCAAAATGAAGGCCAAGGCTACAGAATGACAAAAATTGAACTTGCAAATGGGCCACCTCTTTCTTCTCAGACAGTGGTGACTGAATGATGGAGACATACTTTAGTGATAAATTATGAATATATATAATCAATTCCAGCTTCTGCTGCTTATCAAAATGTGAAGGCCAAAGCTTTAGAATGATATAAAGTGAACACATATGTCAACATTTAGAGTGGTGTCTTGTCAAGAACCCATTACAGCTGTACAAGTATACAAGGCATGAGGACCATAATGGTTGGCCAAGACCTCATCCATCCAGGGAGCTGTGACATATGAGATTGATCGATATTATGAGTCTTTTTTGCATTTTTTGTGCGGTGTCTGGCATTGAGAGCTGCATCTTGGTCCAACGCCGTGCAAAAAATCCTACTACATTGTGACGCTATAATGCAGATGAACCTTAGAGTCGTTGAGAGGACAGTTCTAGTTTGCATGTACCTCCTAGATGGACAACAGGCAGTACAACAGAAAGCGGACATAGGAACCATGCAATGCAACGTTAACTGTATCAAAAGAGGCACAGGGTTTGCTTCCAGCATCGACACACTGTCCTGCTATGTATCAAATAAGGATGCTAGACATTGGTCGATGCGAGGATTTCTCATGAGTTTTGCTTCTGACATTGACAAAGTAGCCTGCTCTCTATCACACAAGGATCGAAGGCATAAGGCGATGAGGGGATTTATTATTTTCTCAAAGAAAACCACCCAGGTAAGTTACTTTGGTTGTTTTATATAATATGAAATTCAAACTGGATTTGAAACGGTAGATATTGAAAACTACGTACACCAAACATACAGGGACCCATGTTAAAAGCCCCACAGGACATTGTGACAATATAAAGGTGGCATATTTTCAGTTGGAAAACTATTCTTTCTGAACATCACGAACTTGACAACGCCAAACATGGGAGTGGTGTTTTTTTGGGTTTTAGGTCCCCATAGTCCCTAGTATAATGATCTACCTTCAGTTGTTGGCGATCTATAGCACCTTTTTTATATTGTATTGATTCAATACTATTAGTTAAACGTCATATATTTACATACTACGTGTACACCAAAACTTGAGATCTTCTAGTATCTTGTGATCTTCTAGTACTGTCCTTCGTTGATAGGTATTCAAAATGTGATTTGATGATTTTATTTTCTTGTTTTATTCATGATATGTTTGAAATACTACCGATGTGACCTAAAATTGTAACTCACTCACTCACTCACTCACTCACTCATTGTTTGTTTTAGATTTCGTCAGGTGCGTGCCCTTACGTGAACTGTAAATCGAACACTCGCTGTGTGAAGAGACGACGTGGTGGCACAGTCTGTGTTGAGAGTAAGACTATTTTTACGATTTGAGATTGAGATACACCTTTTTTACCAACGTCTTTCACGAGACTTTATGTTTGCTATGAAAATATAAGTAACAAAATCCTTTCCACATTCATAAAAAAAATTCTCGTTATACAATTCCAACAATCTGATGAGCCTGTGTTATGAATCACTATTAAGGTGATGATACCAGGTATTCGCAAAAAGGTGAGCGTATCCTGCTCAACCAAACATAAGTATATGCAAAGCTAGTCAAATGCTGGGAATGTCAAAATAGGGAATGACCTGTTGAAGTTTTTTAAGTTACGACTTTTGAAATATCCAAGCAATAAGTTGATATTTCAAGAAGAAAATAGGGAAAACGAATGGCCCCAAAAGGCTACCCTGGCCCTGACTGCCCACTTGTTGGCGCAGGAATCGTTTGACGCTCTTTGAAATCTTGGTGACAAGAGTTTGCTGGACTGTGTCTCAAAAATTGTGAAATTCAAAAACTAGAAATGTAAACACTAAAGGCTGCAGCTGTTTGAATATAGCTCAACATGAAGCGAACGTTAATCACTGGAAGGTTGAGTCATCCCTTTTGTACGAAAGCCTTTAAGGGCCATTTGTTTTCATTTTGTTGTTGCTTTTTTTGTGTTTTTGTTTGTGTGTGTTTTTTATTTAATTTATTTTTCTTTCTTGAAATTTCAAGATGCTAAGTTGAAATTATCTAGAAACCAATGATCTCGAAAATGATACGGAAGCCTTTTAGAACGGAAACCTAAGGAAGCCTTTTAGGGTCAACTTACCATCTTGAAATTCCAAGAATAAAGGGGAAGAAACGATAGGCCCTGAAAGGCTTCAGCATTGAAAGACGTCCGTACCAAATGGCTTCCGCACTTTTGCGATACAAGCTTGTGAGGAGGAGTGGTTATGAATCTTTAGGCAGCTATATAAATGTGAAACGAAGGAGTCTGTCCATCACTTGTCTCATTTCTTTCAAATTGAGGATGTTAAGTCAGCTGGGAATTGATGGTATTTGAACTATCTTATATATACCTGTAGCTTAAGGTAAACATCTTGGCCAAACAGCCTTGTTATATTTCACTGTGCCATGTCTCCAAGTATATCAACGCACACACATGTAAAACAAAATTCATCAAGTATTTCTATTCTGTTTTTAGATGACTAATATTAAATAACAACTATCCGTGTCAGAATAGGTACTCGATAATTTTCTACGCTGAAACAGTTATCACTGGTCATGGAAAATTCAATAAATGCTTGAGCTATTCATTTAAACCGAATAGGTGTAAATATGGACTGACAACCCAAGTAGGTATTACCAATAGTTGGTATAATTTCATGTTATATATTGAGTCCTACTTTGATGCATTAGATCCCAGGTATAGCATCTAATGAAAGGTTTATAATCACTGTAACGGATAAGAAACAGTGTCACTGATTTGTGAAGTGTTTATTGGCTCTAGTGTCAGCCACTGTGTTACCAGTGATTCCACTGTAGCTCGGTAACCAACAGAAGACAATATCGTAAACGACATTAACAAGATAGTTCTACATTTCAATAATATCAGTTAAAAGTGGATGTTTTCATGGCATGTTTCAATAGCCTAAAGCCACACAAGAGAATCTCAAAATATTGACGTAGCTTGCTTGGTTTGATCCAGGAAGGGATGAACGCGTGTATTCAAGAGGACTCTCTCTTTCTTGAGTGTAAAACGTTTAGTAGCGGTTACCGCCTGTTCCTTTAACTCTGTAGCAATTTCTTCTTCAGACATGTTGTACCGACTACAAGGCCAGTCACAAATAATGACAAGGGTTTAATGTCCTGTGCACGGACACAGCAACTTCAGTATCGGAAAATGTTTTGATTGATAACAAATTGAGAGATTGCTGTCTCCGTGCACTCTCCATAAGAAGCAAACCACAATGGTAACGTTCTTGAAATTAGACACAAGTTCCAAATACAGCCTTGGATATATTAAAAGGGTTTATTTTGATGGGTAGAAAATCAGCAACCTGAATCACCAGATGTTATAACTAGGAACCACGGTTTGAAGAAATAATTCCAGAGAGAACTAGATGATGGATTCAATCCAGCATAGAGTCTTAGCCCAGTTCAGAGCACATCAGTCATCTGTTTATATGTTGGGGCTTTGCTGCTTGATCCCCTAAGCCCTGATGATAACTCTTGGCCATTCAATATTTCTAAAATATTGCTGAAATATTACGATATTACAATAATTCGTCATTTTTAACACCTTTAATTGGAGTACCATCTAAACCTAATTCAATATCTTTTTTATGATGTTAATGTCCAACAACACTGGAACATCATTGTTGGATTATATTTAGACACAGCTGCATCTTTATAACATATGTATTAGTTTTCAATTTCACATCGAATTCTCTTGTGTATATATTTCAAAGTTAGCTTATTGTTTCAGATTGGAAATCGACACTTAACAATGTCAATGACAATGACGGAGAAGATGAGGGTGATGGCGAAGATAAGAGTAAGGTTATAAATGAAGGTGATTGCGTAGTGCTGCTGTGATTAAATGTAGATTTAGATAATGTTAAAGGTTCAGAGGAGGGTGTTTTTATACATGATACAACAGTAAATGAAGAGATTTCGGGCCAGTACTCCCTATCAAGTTTGCAAGCGCCACACAAGCGCTCTTGGATATCACCATAATGGTTGGTTGTTTAACGCTGCACTGAGGAACCTTCTATCTGTTTTGCTGCTGTCTGTACATAATAGGGGCTGGACCAAAGAATCCAGTGATCAAGAGCATGAGCATCGATCTACACAACTGAGATAGGATGATGTGTGTTGACCAAGTCAGCGAGCATGACCACCCGATCCCGTTAGTCGCCTCTTACGACCGGATCTTCACGCGTATACAAAATGGTACATGCCGTATACATCCAAGACTTTAAATAACTGGAATACTGTTTAAAAGAGGTGCCACACCTCTGCCACTATAACCTGCACCATTCCATTGTCACATCTGTAATCGTATCTCAAATGCGTAGATTGATGCTCATGTTTTTGGTCACTGGATTGTCTGGTTCAGACACGATTATTCACAGACCGCTGCCATATAACAGGAATATTGCTGAGTGCGGTGTTAAACAGAAAACCAAACAACCATCGGCACATCTGTCACCAGTTGCTTCCACTCCATCACTTCCACCTCCTGAAGCTGTGGGCAAGGTAATGGTGAACATTGGGGTGAGTATAAAGCTGCTGAAGGTGATGGTGAGACTCTGATTAGAGTCAAGTCCATTGCGAGGCCAAAGGTGTATATGAGGGTTTGGTTGAAGTGGAGGTTTCACATGAAAGCCTGGGTTTAATTAATGGGGAGCTGTATAGGCGTACGTGGTAGATGTTCAAAATTGTGTGTTTTTGCCGGAGCTATTAGCGACCAGTCCATTCCGTTCTAGTTAGGCTTAATACATGTGTATATTTTTCTGAGAAATTTTTTTGGTGATGGATTCACAATTTACATACAACAGGTGGGGTAACCCGCACAAGTGACAAAAGCAGTAACCCTCTTGAATCCAGATGCTCAACTAATACTGACTGTCCAGCAGACCGGAAGTTTGTATGCTTTAAACAGACCTGCAAGTGTGTACCAGGGTACATTTTCAATCCCGCCAACAATAGCTGTGTGAGACGTAAGTCAGTGTTGTAGGGACATTCTTTATGCAGCAATGGTCCATCCCAAAACGCCACCCGTGAAAATTTTAATCTTCAGCAACCCATGCTTGTCGTAAAAGTGACTAACGGGATCGGATGGTCAGACTCGCAGACTTGGTTTTACATGTTATTGTATCGTAACTACATAGATTGATGCTCATGATGTTGGTCACTGGATTGTCTGGGCCAGGTGTTATCCAGGAAGCGATCTTAACGTCACGGTTCAAACTCCCCTACTTCAAAGTTTTTAAGACAGTCCAAAATCTCTTCGCGCAAATGGGCCTGGTCTCTTGCTTGCGATCCCAGCGAAACCACAATTTGATCTAATGCACAAGAGACATATATAATGAGTGTGATTTTATAATAATATCCCGGTACACTATGACGTAACAAGTAGATCCCCATGTTAAAAAAGAACGAGTTTGCTCTATAGGAAAGTTCTATGGTCAATACAATGCGTATGATAATACAATCTATTTCCCAGGTTGCAAATCGTATGGTGACAGTTTCACAACATACTCCGGCCTTGGTATCCATGGCCACAACGATAGAAGCAGTACAATAAACGTAAAGGGATGTCATCAACAGTGCATTAGAGAGAAAGCGTTTACCTGTATTACCTGCGAGACCCACAGTGTGAACAGGCGTTGCTTCTTGTCGAAATCTGGGTACCTTGATGTAGAGCCGAGAGAAAGAGAGAAGGGGGAATGGTTTTGGAGTATTTCCGCGAGGAATTGTGCATAGCAGCATGGCCGACTAAACTGGAGTCTACCCCTGTGTGTAAGAGATGTTTAGGTATTATTGGCCCATGACAGCAGCTAACTGAAATGTGTTGTAGGGCTGGTGATACTGACTGATAATCGGAAATAGGAAAAAATTATTGATCATCAATGTTAAAATTGTGTGTAGATAATATCGTACATTAACTTTTGTGATGGACACATGTTTTAATTTTCTCACACAATATATAGAATCAGGACTTCATTTTGGTCTGTTTCTGAATTATGTTGAGGACGCTGATTTGTAAATCCATTCAAAAATATGTCACCACACATTAGTGATGTGAGATATATTAATTTCTTTCCGATATTTTGCTCAAAGTATTTTTTGTCGATAATCGATCGATTTTTTTCGATCTGAAGGTAACTGACATGTGCTGTTAGATGAACTTCCCTTTAGAACGTACGAATTCTCATCGGCTACTTCAGCGTCTCTTATTGTCATGTTTTCTTAAACACATATCATTCTGTTGAAGCCAAACAAAATACCACGAAGCTTAATTTGCATAAAGAATACTTTTCCCAGTACAGGTACTTAGTCTCCTTATATTTCTGAACCGTGAAGATCCGGGTTAGATTTGGTCTACAGCAACCCATGCTTGTCGTAAGAAGCCACTGGATTGGGTGGTCAGGCTCGCTGACTTGGTTGACACATGTCATCGTATCCCAATAGCGTAGATCGATGCTCATGCTGGTGAGCACTGGATTGTCTGGTCCAGACTCAATTATCTACAGCCATATCAGCTGCCTTAAACAACAAACCAACCAACCCTTTTCTACACCATCACCCTAATCTAGACCATCACTGGATTGTCTGGTCCAGACTCAATTAGTTACACACTGCCACTGGAATATTGCTGAATGCAATGAACTACAACGAAACCAAACCAATCTGGCAAAGGGACGTCCATGCAACATCAGTTAGGTGTGCGGGGTTAATAGGCAATGTTTGTCCCTTTGAAATAACTGGGGTTGAGTGAGTGAGTGAGTGAGTCAGGTGAAATTGGGTTTAACGTTGTGCTTGAGAATATTTCGCTCATATGACGACGTGCATGCGTGTGTATGTGTATGCGGCTGCTTGTACTTGCTCAGACTTTAGCTGGTTTTATAGTGCTAGCCCACTGAGATACCATGCCGCAGTGAAGCAAGAATACCCCACTCAGACACATTATACTGACTCCGAGCAGACCAGTCCTTGTTGTACCCATTAATGCCGAGCGCCAGGCAGGGACCAATAAGTACCATAATTTAACGTCTTTTGGTAAGACGCGGTCGGGGATGGAACCCGCGACCTTCCGTTCTCAAAGCGGACGCTCTAACTGAGTGAGTGAGTGAGTGGATCGACACTAGCATGTAATATATAAACTGGTGTTTACGTTCCCAGTCTTTCATAATTCGAGAGTTGCGTATGATGATGAATAAAGATTAGGCTGGGACGGGTACACATTTTCTACCCGGGTACCCGACCCTACCCTACCGGGATACCCGTTATGTTAATTCCTGACATCAAATTTGTAAGAAAAGGCAATATATTCTTCAACTCGGAGGCTAGAAGTTCGAGTTGTTCAATATCATAACCATGTTTTATGTACAAAAGTGACTGTAATTATGTCTACATCTTCAAAGACAATACAACATGTTAATCATGAAACAATAACATGTTACATTGTTTAATCCATTAGTCATATGCTCATAACGGGTCCAAATCATTACCCACCCGGCCAGGTATCCGGGTTACCCAACCCAGCGCTAATAAAGATAACAAAAATTAACTAGAAAAGGGTAAGAGTTCATCTTTACGAAAGAGATCACATTCAGCCTTGATATCCGAATACAGTTGTAATTGAGTGAGTGAGTGAGTTTAGATTCACGTCGTTTTTAGCAATATTCCAGCAATATCATGGCGGGGGACACCAGAAATGGGCTTCACAAAGTGTACCCATGCTGGGAATCGAACCCGGATCTTCGGTGTGAGGAGCAAACGACTTAACCTTTAGGCTACCCCACTATGTGTTACATTTGACCACTGTCTAAATGGCATTTTGTATTTATGTGATAGTCTAGTTATTTTACTGTCCTTTGGCGACAGGTATTTATATTATATAAGGTATGGTGCTTTTGACACGCTTGCTTTACAACGGTATAAGAATCTACACCGAAACGTCGCATCATAATATAATAAAGAAGTTGTCTTTCAGAAAGTATGATATATTTATATTGTCTAAGTTTGTTTCTTTAACGTACAGCTTTCACAGTCACTAAATCTGTAAACTAAATCTCCTCTGTGTAAATGCTCTTCCCTTGTGAAATAAACGTTGTTTGAGTCATCATTTTAAGGTCTTGTTATTTTGTTATGTCTAAACATTAAAGGTTTGGTTGGTGACGTGAATTTTATTCATCTTAGGATAAAAGATGTTTAACAACGATCATAGATTCAAATCACTATTTTTGGTTTGTATTACAAGGGGGTTAGCGCAGTAGTTGGAACACTGAAACAAATGCAGTGCGGTACGTGATGCCCGTTAACTTAGACCAACCCTACTTGCTCTCGGTGTTTCATTTAATGTGCATACACCCTTGTAATACAAACCAATAATAACGATTTGAAACTATGATCGTTTGTTAAACAACTTTTATCCTAAGATGAATAAAATTCCGATATTTAAATGTCCAGTTGGCAAGGTAAATGTATGAGGATTCGCAATCTTAATTTCACTTTATTCGATTTACTTCCTTGTTAAAAATGACATTCATCGGTACGGTTTCACTGGAAACAGACTATAGGCTAATTATTTGCCTAAACATACAACCTAGAATGGTAGAAAGTGGTGTACTCTAAAGGGGTCACTCTAAAGTTGTAGAAGGCAATTCAGAACATTTAACATCACCTATACACACACACACACACACACACACACAAACACCAACTGAAGTATAAGTGTATGCGAGCAATGGCAGTGATGATACAGAAGCGTCGGAAAATCTCTCTCTTCAACACTGCACAACTCCGAGAACGCAAAACAGAACGATGAGCTGTTAGTACTAAATGCTGTTGCTGTTGCTACCAGACCTACAAGGGTCGGTTCATTCTCTCGTCAAACGCATGAAATTAATGAAATGAGTCTTGAAATTAATCGAGAAACAATTTTGGTGTCTTTGATAAGTCACACCATTAAAGACATTGACAGGGTACAAGGGACAAATGATTACACAGAATAGTCCTGTGCAGTAATAGTTCAGAAACAAGGGACTGTGAAAGAAAGTAATGTCGAAGCACAGCAAGAATTGATGAAGAATGTTGAAGCTCTAATTCACATGACACTTGATTCACAAGATGTGAAAGTTATCAAATGCAGCAGGAAATCTCACTCTAGAGCTGACAACCCCGGAGATATCAAGTGTGATTTGAAAAGTGAGGAGCAAAAGGTCAAAGTTCAGAAACAAAACATAAACTGAAGGCACAAAAGGTATGAGCAAGGTCTACATTGACTCCTTCAAAACTGAAGAAGAATTGATGATAGAAGGGTCATATTATAGATAAGTGAATTAACGAATGTGAGTTTAGTTTTACGTCCCTTTTTGCAATATATCAGCAAATTCATGGAGAGGCACACCAGAAATGGGCTTCACACATTGTACCCATGTGGGGAATCGAACCCGGCTGTTCGGGTGACGAGCGACCACTTTAACCACTCTAGTACCCCACCGTCCCCAAAAATCAGATACACCCCAACTCCAAGATTTCGGCCTCTGATTTTGTGCAACACTTTTGGTTCATATAAAGTTGGGTTAGACAACGGTAGAATATGAACAAAATTGACTCTTAACTCTTGAGACATAATGGCAACCTGATACACCTAGCTAAAAATATCGATAATTGGGGATATCGTTGATGGGGATCATTATTGTTAATCGATAATATCGTACATGAACTATTGTGATGAAATAATTTTTATACATATTCAGTAAACACATTTAGGTATTTGTTGATGGTTTGTTCATAAGTGTGTTCAGGGTGGTGTTGTGTTGGTATTACAAGTCTACACAGGTCACCGATCACTGAAATGTTATTCTTTCCGATTTTATTGTCATTTTTGCACAACGGTAACATGATAAAGCTAGGTAAAAGATCGATAATTGGAGATATCGTGGATGGAGATGTTGTCATTCTTAATGATCGATAATATTGAACGTAAACTATTGTGATGAAATAAGTTTTAAATATTATCAGAAAATACAGTTAGGTTTTTATTGATTGGCTGCTCCTAAAGTATAGTCAGGACGAGTTTTGTTGGTAATCCAAGCCAACACACGTCACCGCTCACCACTGATGTGAAATGTTATTTCTCTCATACGTTTGGTCATTTTTGCTCAACGTTCCTTCTCCAATATTTATCGACAATCCATTGATATTTTGTGGACAATGATCGATCTCAATGATCGATATGGATAGCGATACCTATAATGTGATGTCCAAGTACGCAACCTTCAATCAACGACAACAAAATGCACACTGGCAACATCATACATCAGCTCACAGCAGTTATCACGAAATGCCGTTGCATCAGATGCACCTGTCTATTCCGGTTACTGCCGTGCGCCCCTTGTCAACAATCATGTTTATGATGATGATAGTTTGTTAAGGAACTTTTTCTCTGATCCATGTCAATTTCTAATAGCTGAAAAGGTGTTTGGGTATAGGTTATTTATCAACATCTTGCCTCGTAATATTTATTAACTACCTTTCTTAACTGATATATTTAGCAATTCATGGGGACACTTTCTAGTAAGACTGTAGGGCATCATCATTGTCTTAATTGTCACTCATGTGTATTATAGTCCTAAATTTGCACTGCCACACAAATCTTGTACTGTCACGGTGATACATTTGTACTGTTTTCAGAACACATAGTTTGTTTTATTCCAGCAATATTAATTTTGTCATATCTGCATGAGACACATCGTTTGAAATATTCAGGTTGTATCGCCTATATATGTTGTCAGAACATATTTCATCATTTCTTTCTTTTCTTTTCATCTTGGTACTTTCCCGAAAGAATTTCAAATAATGGTTACTGGACATAGTCTATTCTTCACGCAGCATGGATACATCAGGTGATGAAGAACTTCCTTATTGATACTTCTTAATATGTCAAAGGACACTTTTCCAGAACCATTGGCAACAACTCCTGGCGGTATCCAGTTGATATTCAGTGTATTAGGAAACAACCACACAGAAATTTCATCTGAGAAAATCACTTTTTCCCAATTAAAATTTCTATGCTGTAAGCACCAGTTCTGCCTTTTCTCCTTTTGTTCAGGTTTCATGATCGGTGATGGAATTCCTCGACTTTTTTGCCAACTCATTGCATGCAGCTCAGTTCTAATTGTCTCATTACAGACAGCCACATTTGCTCTATCAATCATATCCAGCCTTAATTTTTCTAAACTCCTTCGTTTGTTTTTGGAAACAAGAATACCAAGCCGCCTCCTGTCACCGACAGTCAATTTTCTGGGCCTACCTGCGCCTCCCTGGTGCTCAATGCCATATCCATTTGCAATATTTTTCAAAACACGATAAACAGTGGACAAAGGGATGCCTGTTCTACTTGAAATCACTTTAGCTGATTTGATGTCCTTGTTATAACACTCTAAAATCAACTTCCTCTTATCTAAATCACCCATACTGAGGAGCACTGAAAATGTCATCTGCTAGCAAGTCAACAAAGGGGGATAACTCTTCACAAATTAATGAAAAAGGATTAACGGAGTTGTCTCTCTTGAATGAAAGCAAGCACTTGATAGCTGGTTAAGGTTGTTTATACTAGAAATCCGATTAAACATATTCCTAAAATTCTCAATAATTTCTGGCCACACTATATAATGATTGTGCCACTGGCAATACGACATTGTCCTCTCTTCTTTACCCAGCCGGTAAATCCAGCTCGGGTCCATACAAGAAGCAAAAGTAATGTAAGTCGCCATGGTCTCTAGTATGGTGATCTACCCTCAGTTGCATGTGACCTGTAGCCCGTTTTTATAACGTAAGTTGTATAAAAAGTATCGTGCTAGTGTTATATATAAAACTGTGTCATTCTAGTTATTGTACTGTCCTCTGTTGACAAATATACATATCATTTTAGTTCATATCATATTAATACAAAGATTCCATAGTCACGATATGGCTGATTTACTGCCGATGTGACACTTTAAGCCTAAACTCACTCACCGGTTTTCAGTAATCACTTCATAGCCACGATATAACTTTGATTGAACTCACTCACTGACTATATAAAAAACCAGCAAGAAACATTTAATACTTTTCTCCATGCTTAAAAGTCATTTCCATTCTTCTGTTTGACTGTGCAAATGTTGAATGACTTTGCATGGGAACATAGTGTAGCAAAGGCCAGTTTTACCTATTGTAATTGTCATTAGTACTCATAATTTCAAAGTGCTCTCTTTATAAACGTAATCCTGTTATTTATGATGCCGATTAGGTCAATGCTGTAATTATTCTGGAAGGAACTGTCGGCATTGACCAGATGCGAGTGTCGAGTGGCCAACTCAATTTCAGGGCAACTGTAAGTGTACTCCGGGCTTCAGCTACAACAAATCTACCAACGCATGCGTTATCTAGAGGTAAGTTGGTCTCCGTCATACTCAATAGACATTCAAAACATCAAAATATATTTGCATCGCTAAATCTATTTTAAATTTTGGAACTTACTCCTAACCGACTTTGATTAATTTATGGTAGACCCCATCCATAACAAGATCGTTAACCAAAGACAACATTTTTTAAAACATCGAGGGAGCTTATTTAACCATAAATAATCCTCAGAGCGGAATCGCGGCCGTAAGACCCCCTATGTAACTACTACAGTCATGGGTCTAATATATTTTCATAGAAGTAGTGACGTTCGTAACTTCTTAATTTTAATATAGATTTACAACAGTCGTGGGTCTAATATATTTTCTTAGAAGTAGTGACGTTCATAACTTCTAAATTTTAAAATAGATTTACAACACTCGTGGGTGTAATATATTTTCAAAGAAGTAGTGACGCTCGTAACTTCCATACTTTAAAACTGATTTAGAGATACCAATATGTTTTGAAGTTTTGACTGTCCATTAAATATGACGAAGACCAATTTACGTCTAACGCATACGTTGGTGGAATTGGAGTAGCTGAAGCCCGGAGTACACTTACACCTGCCCTTGAAACAAACAGAGTTGTTCACTCGACACGGACCGTCCCATGTACACCTCTCGTCAATGCCGACACCTCCTTCAAGAATAAGACATCATTGACCTAATCTTCATTAATAACAGGATTAAAAGTTTAAAGAGAGTACTTTGACGTTATGAGTATTAATACAAATTACATTTGGTAAAACTGGCCTTTGCTACACTATGTTCCCATGCAAAGTCATTCAACATTTGCACAGTCAAACAGAAGAATGGAAATGACTTTTAAGCATGGAGAAAAGTATTAAATGTTTCTTGCTGGTTTTTATATAGTCGGTGAGTGAGTACAATCAAAGTTATATCGTGGCTGTAAAGTGATTACTGAAAACCAGTGAGTGAGTGAGTTTAAGCTTAAGGCCACATCGGCAGTAAATCGGCCATATCGTGACTATGAAATCGTTGCATTAATATGAAATGAACTTAAATTATATGTATATCTGTCAACAAAGGACAGTGCAATAACTAGAATATCACAGCTTTATACATAACACTAGCACAATATTTTTTTAGTCAACTTACGTTATAAAGACGGGCTACATATCAACTGCAACTGAAAGTAAATCAACATACTAGAGACCATGGCGACTCACAGTACTTTTGCTTCTTGTATGGACCCGAGCTGGATCTACTGGCTGGGTAACGAACAGAGAACAATGTTGTATTGCCAGGGCACAATCGTTATATAATTAAAGTATTTCGATTAAAGTGGTTGTTTACATGACATATTTTTAATATCCCGAAGGCATGAAAGTGAGTCTGCATATATATTATATAGAGTATATTCGGAGTCATATATCTTTGAGCTGTTAATATGGTGTTGCTTCTAGTGTGAAATTAGAGCTGTTATCGGGTAATCGAAAATATATTGTTGTGAATCCAGTGGTCCTTCAGATTGGCTGCATATAGCTCCTGTAATGATAGTTTGGTTGATCTACCTTCAGTTGTTGGCGATCTATAGCCAGTTTTTATATTGTATTGTCCAAATAGTGCTATTAGTTTTAATGTTCCACACTAGTTTTAGTTGTAACTGTGATATTCTAGTTGTTTTACTGTCCTTCGTCAGCAGATTTTTATAATATACATATCGTTCATTTCAATGTCACATATGTCCTCGTCACGATATGGCTGAAATATTGCCGATATGACGCTAAATAATAACTCACTCACTCATGTAATGAAAACAAATTATTATAGTCTTCTCCATTGTCTGAGTTGAAATGTATTCCTTTCTTCTGTTGTTTCTGATATTTTTTAAACTCGGGTCTTGCCCTCGTCAGAATATACGTAAGTCCAGTTACATTCGAAGTATTTTTCATTCTCCATGTTCTTGATCTTAGGATTTTGTTACCTTAAACAGTCTGGCTTAACAGTCTGATAATCGTCAGAAGGGAGAGGGATGATGTTAATCCAGCTGGGGTACCATAGTACCACAGAGGTACGTAGCAGAAGTAGCAGAAGTACCATACATCCCCATGGTCGCTGGGTGATCTATAGCCACTATTTATATTGTAGTGTTATACTGTAATCTATGATTTCTAGTTTGTTTACCACCCTTTGTTGACAGACTTTATAGTATATAATGTAATATTGTTTTATAGACGTTTTGAAGGTCACGATATGGCTGAAATGCTGTCAATTTGACTTAAAATATTAACTCATTAATTATATAATTCTTATAGAATTAGATCGATAAACATTATACTCACACCCTTCCCTATAGTAAATAAGGAATCCATGTTCTGTCTTTGCGTTGTTGAGCATCCCAATTATTATACCTGTTTTACTTCCAGACAGGTACCCGTCACTTCAAAGGTTTGTACTGAACACCCAACATCAGCAAGACACAGTGACGTGCACTTCAGCTAATTGGATACATTGTTTACACTCCATGAATTGGCCGCCGTTTCTTCAACCATTACCCTCATGAAGTATTCAAATCAGAGATCAGTGAAAACCTCTTGTCGACACGTTAAGAGGGACGTGACTGTTATCAGCAGGTTTACCATGCTTGACCGGCGATTGATCATTTAAGGGTTCTAAATTGTCATGAGACTACAACAAACGCGTAGACTTCGTAACAGCTACAATTATTCAGTAGCACTGTTCCAAAATGAATATTAAAGCTCTATACACAATCTTAGAAATATGTGTTTCTATTGGTCGATGAATAACATGGTCTCAGAGACCATAGCTATTGCACATAATGGGGTGTTTGTAAATATTGATCTTAACTATAAGTTATATACGTACTTAATGTCCAACGTCAATAGTAACTTGAAAAATATATAATTCGTAGCTTAATGGTCTAGAGGTAATGGCATCCTGACATGACAAATTTTCTTTAAAACATTTTTTCACATAATCAGCTTCTTTTCTCAATACCTATACAATATATCAATGATGATATGTTCTAATGTCATGAATCAAATCAACGAAAGAGGAGCCTGGGTATCAACTTTGAAGACTTAGAAGGATTCAGCAATCGAATATTGAACAAAGATCTTTGACTTTACAGATTCACGTGATCAATCTTGGACAAAATGTTATGTAGACTCGACCCCTTTTAGAAAGTGATTAAATATAACACTATGATTTTGTGGATTACACAAACTGAGTGACAAATTGTCATTAGTTCGGTCTTCAAATATCCCCAGTTCTGTATTCATATCTCACAAACACGTATACAATATAAGGGTACAATAACTCTTTAAAGTGTTTAAAGTGTTCGCTTGTCGAAAATTCAACATCTACCTTCGTAACCAGTTCTGTACGGCCCTGCCTGAAAGCAAGACGCCCTTGCCAAAGGTGTTACCATAACAGCTTACCATTGGCGGCAAACTTTGGGCGAGACATCAAAAGGGCCAGACTATATGCCAGTTACACCATGTGTACAGGCGAATTAATGTTTGGCCTCCCATTCACACATGTTGTCCGCTGCGAGAGGTAATATGAAACCGTTTTGTACAGCGACACACATTGGTGTATTTTGAATGGACATTTGACAGGAAGCAAAACATTTCTCAGGACGTTTGGGCCTGGTAGTTGTTTCATTCACTGTAATAGATTTTGGATTGCAGCAACCAACTAATCAACAGTATGCCTTGAAGATGTCGTAAATGTTACACCAAATTGCGGAAAATGAATACTGCAGACATTCTATGTCTCACCCTCAGTTTCCACATTTGTATTGTACATTTCCGGTATGTTTATATGATCCCAGCTACGAACGTTCCGAAATACATTATGCAGAATCTTAATGAAAAATATCCGTTGTTTTCGTAAAACCAATATATAAAATATTCTGAGAGAGGAGGGTTTGTTGTAGAGTTCTAAAAGGCTTTTGAAATGATAGCCCTAACTATTTTTTTAATAAGCTGTCTAAATTCCGAACCCAGACCTTGTCCAGAAAGCATTTTAAAGGAAAATATAATTGAAACGATACTGTTCAATTATTGGGTTTCTGTAAGGTTGCCTCCGCAGTTATATTAGATTTTGGGGTAAACTTACAAAACGAAGATCAACAATGTTTTATGGCCAGGCGATATATTCATTAAATGACAAGAAATATATATCATCTTCTGACATATACAGAACACTATCAAAATCAAGAACCACTGTTGTTGGTTGATGTTTAAAAGAATACAAGACTGTCGATGAAATCCAAGAAATGAAACACTGGCTTAATACAGCTCTAATATACACCAGATACCGCCAGGAATTGTTGCCAATGGTTCTGAAAACGTGTTCTTTGATATATACTGAACAACATAAGAAACGCACCACACTAAAATGCACCGACGATGCTCAGATATCCCGGACACATTTCAGTCTGACGGGGATATTTCGTATTACATGGGTGGTGCGTTTCTAATGTTGTTCAGTATATTAAGAAGTTTCCATCAGGAAGTTTTTCATCACCTGATGTACCCATGCTGAGAGAAGAAATGTACTAGCAATTCTTACGGGAAAGTGCCAAGATGAAACTGTGACATGTGAAATATGTTCTCACAAGTGAATAGGCGATACAGCCTTATTATTTCAAAACGATGTGTCTCATGCAGATATGACAAAATTGATATTGCTTAAATTAAAAAAACAACAACAATGTGTTCTCAAAACAGTACAAGGTATCACAATGACAGTACGAACTTGTGTGTACAAATTCAGAGGCACTACAATACACATGAGTGACAATAGCAATAATGATGATGCAGCCCTGGTAACAGAAGTCTGCAGAATGTGGTCATCACACAAAGCTGTTCTAGTGACTTGATCCCAATTGCATAGATCGATGCTCATGCTATTGATCACTGGATTGTCTGGTCCACACTCGATTATTTACATATAGCTGGATTATTGCTGAGTGCGGAGTTAAACAACATCCCGACCAACTTTCATTCATTGATGATTTATATTAGTCTATCCCGTACTGGTTGTTTCAAAATATATGATTCAAATTAGGGCTGCAGCGCAAGATAGTATTTATTGGAAAATCAATACAGCATGACATCGGAAAATGTACTTGTATCTATTATTATTTTACCTGAAATAATGAAATGGCCACGACCGATACACTGTCTCTATCAGGGGCAAACATGTGAATTTTAAAAACAGATATTCATTAAGTAAAACGTGCATTTGGAAACCCTATCAGGTACGTTAAGTGACGTACGCGTTTGTGGCAAAAGGCACACGGAAGCCTCACGTGGTAATATTGATTCTGTCATTATATGTACAGACATTCTTCCCGACTACAGTCACACAGACCTCAGAGTAGGTGTCTCTTACATGGTGCTGTGAATATTATCACAAGCAATCGCCAGCTCGATATCTCTGTATCAGTAGCGAAATGGTTATTCAAGGCAGTTTTCCGATACTCTTCATTGTCTCGACAGCTCTAACTACTTTCATGTTTTCAAATTGCAAAATTCAGGAAACGGAGACAGCGAAAGGTGTTTTTCTTTCATTAAATAACATTGGCATTCTATTATGCCGAAAGAAATGTACTGAGTATGGTGCTTGCCGGAGTATAGAATATAACAGTGACACTTTAACCTGCCACCTATTAAATGTGGACTCAAATAACGCAGATGGATTCATTGTTCGACCTAAACCTGAGTCAGATGTGAGTATGTTGATGTCAGTGTGCATTCTGTTGTCGTTGATGGAAGGTTGTTTCTTGGACTTACGTTATAGGGATCGCTATCGATACTGATCATTGAGATCGATAAATATCCAAAACATATCGATCGATTATCAATAAATATTGGAGAAGTAACGTTGAGCAAAAATAACCAAAAGTCGGAGAGAAATAACATTTCACATCAGTGGTGAGCGGTGACCTGTGTAGACTTGGATTACCAACAAAACACGACCCTGAACAATACTGATGAACAACCCATCAACAAATACCTATATGTATTTACTGAATATGTATAAACATTGTTTCGTCACAACAGTTCATGTACGATATTATCGATTATTAATAATGATCCCCATCGACGATATCCCGAATTATCGATCTTTTTAGCAAGGTGTATCAGGTTGCCATTATGTGTTAAGAATTAAGAGTAAAGTCTGTTCATATTCTACCGTTGTCTAACCCAACTTTAAATGAACCAAAAGTGTTGCACAAAATCAGAGGCCGGAATCTTTGAGTTGGGGTGTTTCTGATTTTTCGGGACGGTGGGATACTAGCCTAGTGGTTAAAGCGGTCGCTCGTCACGCCGAACACCCAGGTTTGATTTCGGACATGGGTACAATGTGTGAAGCTCATTTCTGGTGTGCCTCTCCATGATATTGCTGGAATATTGCTAAAAGGGACGTCAAAACTAAACTCACTCTCACTCTGATTTTTGTGAATAAAATATGTTTTCCCTCAGTTTCCACAATAGACGTCAACTGGGCATAATGAATGTCCTGAGGGAAAAATACAGTTCCGAATGAATACGTGTTTTGAAGCAGTATCTTCTCCAAACCCCAACAATATCGTTGCACAACTAACACCTACGAACAGCTATCCCTACATACATGTACAACTGCATACAGGAATCCCTACAAACATGTGCACCTACATACAGCTATCCCTCCATACATGTGCACCTACATGCAGACATCACTAAATACATGGGCACCTACATACAGGAATCCGTACATACATGTACACCTATATATACAGGAATCCCTTAATACATGTACGCCTATATACAGAAATCCCTACATGCATGTGCACCTACATACAGGAATCCCAAAATACATGTAGACCTATATACAGGAATCCCTTCATACATGTAAGCCTATATACAGGAATACTTATATACATGCACACCTACATACAGGAATCCCTACATCCATGTGCACCTACATACAGGAATCCCTACATACAAGTACTATACATGAATCCCTACATACATGTGCACCTACATACAGAAATCCCTACATACATGTGCACCTACATACAGGAATCCCTACATACATGTACCCCTATATACTGGAATCCCTACATACATGTACTCCTTATACAGGAATCCCTACATACATATACACCTACATACAGCTATCCCTACATACATGAATCCATACATACATGTACGACTACATACATGAATCCCTACATACTGGCACCCATGAAGGGCCACCTCCTCGTGGTGGGTGCTGGGTCACGCTAAGCGCCCTTCAACCCCCCGTTGTGGACCCGGGGGGGATATTTGGTCCACCAACCCGTTTGCCGTGGGTTGCGCCCCTGTATCGGTGGAGGAAGGGATTCTGGTGGTTGAGGGCACTGGTTCCAGGTACAGTGTTCCTTTGCCCAACACACCACTTCGGCCCTTACTTCACCTAGACGGGTGGTTGAATGGGCCCGGTTCAACCAATCGGCTGGTCACGCCAAGCCCTGTGCATTGATTACATTATGGAATGTTGCACAAAATTTTGAAAATTGTAACCTACTCTTTTTTAAGTCTTGGCGATTTTTTAGGAATTAGAATTTCAAATATACAATTTCATGTTTTTGCCTAGAGTCGTATGCCCAGAAGGCGGTGGCTCATGGGCCAATCAGGTGGAATAATTACTTTTGTATTATTCTGCGTGCGTATATCATCCGGGTATCCTTGGTGCTGCAGGCTGGAGACCCGCCTGCTTTTAGCATTGTCCTTGTGATACTCCGTGGTGGGTGGGGAGCTCGGATGACGAAACAATATAACCTTACCATGGCTTACGAACCCCCCCTCAAACAATCAAAACGTCCTCTTGATACTACTGATCCTGATGTTAACAACCAAAGACTGTCCACCTCTATTGATTACTGGCCACGATTTATTGTAATTGAGACCACTGACAATACTCCATTAAAGCTGAACCCTTTTGCCGTATCTAAAGGCATACAAGGCATTGCAGGAGATGTGAGAAATGATAAACGTTTACGTACTGGTTCTTTACTTGTTGAATGCACCAAGAGGCACCAGGCAAACAACCTCCTTTCACCTAAATCATTTGTCGGCATTCCAGTATCAGTCTCTGCCCACCGAACACTTAACACCAGCAAGGGCATTGTTAGAGACCGTGATAGACTTTTTGCTGATATGATGGAAATTGATATTGCCTCTGAGATGAAGGACCAAGGTGTGTTATTCGTCAAACGTTTCACTACCCGAAAATACAACCAGATCCAACAAACCAACACTTACTTGTTTTCATTTTCTACTCCTACTGCTCCAAAGTCAATCAAGGCTGGTTACTGTCACATCAAAGTGGAAACGTATATTCCGAATCCACTGAGATGTTTCAAATACCAAAAGTATGGTCATTGTGTAAGTACCTGCACAGTGTCTGTTGTGTGTGCTCACTGCGGTGAGAAGACCCACACAACAGAAGATTGTAACAGTGATTACAAGAAATGCACCAATTGTTCAGGAGATCATTCCTCTTTCTCTAAAGGGTGTCCAATTTGGAAGCACCAGATGGAAATTAACAGGATTAAATTTACTGAAAATATTAGTTTTGCCGAAGCTAAACAACTTGTTCATAGATCTGACCCACAAGAAACATATGCTTCAAAAACCAAAACACCGTCTGAGCCATCCACTAACGTTTCTAAATCTTCTTCAGGTTCCCAAACCAACTTGACTTGGGTGAACACCGATTCTCCACAGATTTTCTCACCTGCAATATCTACTCAGACTGCTGAGCCACTTCCTGCCAATTCACAAAGTCAGTCAGGGTCAGCTTCTGTGCATAGTTCATCATCACAGCCACCCACAAAGTCTCAATCTTTGTCTAATGTACAACAAGTTCCTAGAGGAAAAAATAAACCTAAGCCTGATTCTTCACAAAAGCAAAGTGGCAGAGCCCCAAAAGGGTCTGAAAATAAAATCAAACTTTACAACAAATACGGATCACTTGAGGATATGGACGTGTCCGAAAACGTCCAATCTAGGGCACGAAGCTTGTCGCCCTCCAAAACAGTGCGGGGTAGATCCCCAGTAAATCCCCCGAAAAGATAGTTTATTCCAACACCATCGTACAGTGGAATTACAGAGGACTACGACATAATTACAATGAGTAACAGTCATTAGTCCGGGATTGTATGCCGTCAGCATTTTGTCTGCAGGAGACTTATTTAAAGCGGACGGATCTTTGTGACCTACGTCATTTCAATGCTTATCATTATTTCTCACCTCCAGGTGACAGGGCCACTGGAGGTTCTTCAATCCTAGTCAAACAGAATGTTATCCATAACCCTATTACACTTACTTCTAATCTTCAAGCAGTTGCAGTGCGACTCACTTTACACGTTGCATTTACATTATGCTCTTGGTATATCTCACCGTCTTCAGTCATTCAGAAGACTGATCTTCAAACTCTGTATGACCAACTCCCTAAACCCTGTATTATTATGGGGGACTTGAATGGCCACAACCCACTCTGGGGTAGCATAAATACAAACGCTAAAGGTAAACAACTGGAGGAGTTTTGTTCAGACAATGATTTGTGTATTTATAATGATGGTTCCAACACGTATTTACACCCTGGTACAGGAGCCTATTCTGCTCTCGACTTATCAATCACGAATTCAGAATTACTAAATGAATTTGAATGGTCAGTCCATGATGACCTATGTGGAAGTGACCATTTTCCTACTGTACTGAAACCTGTAAGCCCATCTGATATTACTCCATATTCGAGATGGAACTTTAAAAAAACTAACTGGCCTTTGTACCAAGCTCTGTGTTGTGGCAGACTTAAACCCGAACTCTTTATAGAATGTACTGATCCTATAAAAGATTTCTCTGATGAACTAATTACCATTGCTGATGAGTGTATCCCCAAATCCTCTGCAATTCCACACATACGAAAACCATGGTTCACCAATGAGTGCAAACAGGCTAGGAAGGCACGGAAGAAAGCTGAGAATTATTTCCGTCGGCATCCTATGGTCCATAATTTGAATAAATTTTAAATTTTAAATGCTAAGGCACGGCGTTCCTTCAAGCAAAGTAAACGTCAATCCTGGCGAACTTATGTCTCAAAAATAAATTCACGAACGTCGATATCAAAAGTATGGAATATGATCCAGAAAATAAAAGGTAAGGGTTCTAAATCTAGCATTAAGCATCTCAAAGATGGAGACGAATTATCAACTAGTCAATCTGATATTGCAAATAAACTTGGAGAAATTTTGGCCAAACACTCTTCCTCATCGAATTATTTACCTCAATTCCAAAATTATAAAAAAACAACAGGAAAAGAAAACTATTAATTTCATTTCAGATGATAGGGAAGATTACAATGAACTATTTTCTATTCATGAGCTTCATACTGCTCTTGATCAAGCTCATGATACGGCTACAGGTGCTGATAACATACATTATCAGCTCCCGAAACACTTACCGGATTCATGCTTAGAAACCCTTTTAAACATTTTTGATGATATTTGGACTTCTGGACAATTTCCTTCTTCATGGCACGATGCTATTATTGTACCCATCCCTAAACCTGGACGTGATCATACTGATCCTTCGAATTATCGACCAATCTCATTAACTAGCTGCGTTTGCAAGACCATGGAGCGCATGATAAATAATCGACTTGTGTGGTACTGGGAAACTAATAACCTTATAACAGACATTCAATGTGGTTTCCGTAAAAACAGAAGTACTATCGATCATTTAGTGCGTTTAGAATCCTTTATTAAAAATGCCATTATTAAAACAACATGCAGTGTCGATCTTTTCGATTTAGAAAAAGCATATGACACCACATGGAAACATGGTATTTTAAGAGATTTACACGATTTTGCATTGAGAGGCCGTTTGCCTCTTTTATATCACAGTTTTAACGGACAGGCAATTTCAAGTTCGCGTGGGTTCTACCCTGTCTGATCATTACAATCAGGATCAGGGTGTCCCACAAGGCAGTATTTTATCTGTCACACTCTTTAGTATTAAAATGAATAGTCTGTCAAAGGTTTTAAGTGATTCAATCGATGGATCTCTTTTCGTGGATGATTTTAATATTTCTTGCCGTGGTAAAAACATGCGAACTATTGAGAGACAATTACAAATTTGTCTCAACAAAATTCATAAATGGTGTCTTGAAAACGGGTTTAAATTTTCGAAATCCAAAACCAAGTGTCTATATTTTTGTAGGAAATACAAACCCCATAAAGATCCAGAATTATCATTAAATGGCACACCCATCAAAGTTGTCAAGGAAGCTAAATTCCTTGGTATCATCTTTGATTCGCATTTAACCTTTCTGCCACATATAAAAAATCTAAAAGCCAAATGCCTGAAGGCACTCGACTTGTTGAAAGTCGTTTCCAGTTCAAAGTGGGAAGGGGACCAAACCACCCTCCTTCATTTGTATAGATCACTGGTCCGATCGAAACTTGATTACGGCTCTATCGTATATGGTGAGGCCTGTAAAAGCAACCTCAAACTACAATGATTCTATCCATCACCAGGGTCTAAGACTTTGTCTTGGGTCTTTCAGAACCTCTCCCATTGACAGTCTCTACGTTGAGGCCGATGAGCCATCTTTAAAACTTCGCCGTATCAAATTGTCCCTACAATATATCACAAAGTTATATTCTAATGAATCCAATCCTGCTCACACTTGCGTTTTTAATCCTCTTTATGAGGACTTGTATAATAAAAAACCTTCACTTGTTCCACCTCTTGGGATAAGAATCCAACAATATATTTCTGCTGCTGGCATTGAGTTGGAGAATATATCTCCTTCCCGTCTTCTTTCTTCTCCTCCTTGGCAATTAGTGAGGCCACAAGTTGACCTAACACTGACAAAGTTTAAAAAATCCGAAACTAACGAATTACAGTATAAACAAGAATATAATCAATTAAAGAATAACTATAATACATACAAATCCTTATTTACAGATGGGTCCAAGGATGGTGGCGCAGTGGCATGTGCCACTGTCATTGGATCCAGAACAATATCTTCTAGAATACCTGATAACAGCTCTATATTTACAGCAGAAGCAAACGCCATCTTAACAGCTCTTAAATATATTGAAAGACATCCCAAACATAAACAATATATAATATTTTCTGACTCTCTTTCTTGCCTTCAGGCGATTAAAAATCTCTCTTGCAAACATCCACTTTTAATTGAAATAATCGAATTATATAATGATCTTGCTACTGGCCAATGCGACATCGTCTTTTGTTGGTTACCCAGCCACGTTGGCATTTCTGGGAACACGATGGCTGATCTTGCTGCCAAGGCAGCACTCAACAAATCTGTGACACCACTTCTTATTCCATATTCTGATTATAAAGCTGGCATTAGAACTTACATCCGTGATCTGATGCAAAAGAAGTGGGACAACCAAGTAGGTATCAATAATTACATGAAATAAAACACTATATCGGTTATACCTACTTGGGTTGTCAGTCCACATTTAAAGAGGTGCGACGATGTCGTATTGGCCACACTAGATACACTCATGCATACCTATTGAAAGGTGAGGATCCTCCGTTTTGTATCCCTTGTGATGAGAGAACCACGGTCAAGCATGTTCTGCTTGACTGTGTTGAATTCTCCATCATAAGGGGTAAATACTTCAATGTGAAAACAGTTAAGGATCTTTTTAACACTGTTAATTTTCATTTAATTATTGGCTTTTTAAAAGACATTGATTAAATGAATGAATGTTGATTAATATGTTCTGTACATATATGTATTTTAATTATTGGTAGCTTTGAATAGTAACTTAGATTGTGAGTGGCAGTGCCCTCAAAGGGGATTGAAGTAGCGTAAAATTATTGTCCTCCTGAGAGGGTACGTAAGTCCCAAAACATTCAAAGTAAATTTAAACCTACTACTCTTTTAATCGTAGAATATATGTTCGTTTAATTTATGGCTAGATTATCTAACATTGCTAATAGCTGAGGGGATGGTGTAAATCCAGCAAGGGTCCATGCAGGAAGCCAATGTACTGTAAGTCCCCATGGTCCCTAGTATGGTGATCTACCTTCAGTTGTTGGCAATATATAGCCGGTTTTTACCTTGTATTGTCCTATAGTTAGACTGTTTTAGATTTGATTGCTAGTTTTAAATTCGAATCTGTGATAATCTAGTTATTTTACTGTCCTTCGTTGACAGAATTTTATAGTTTGCCATTGCTTATTATGCATAAAATTACTTGTTCCCGTCACGATATGGCTGAAATATTGCCGATGTGACGTTAAATTTTAACTCACTCACTCACTCACCCTACATACATGTGCACCTACATACAGCTCTCCCTACATACATGTGCACCTACATACATCTCTCCCTGCATATATGCGCACTTATATACAGGGATCCCTACATACATGTGCATGTATAATATAATTATAAACTGTTCTCGTCACGATATGGCTGAAATATTGCCGATGTGACGATAAATAAGAACTCTCTCACTCACTCACATACATGTGCACCTACATACAGGAATCCCTAAATATATGTACACCTACATACAGCAATCGCTACATACATGTGCACCTACATACAGGAATCCCTACACACATGAACACCTATATACAGGATTCCCCACATACATGTACACCTATATACATGAATCCCTACATACATGTGCATCTACATACAGGAATCCCTACATACATGTGCACATATATAGAGCTACCCCTACATACAGAAATCCGTACATACATGTACACTTATATACAGGAATCCGTACATACATGTGCACCTACATACAGGAATCTCCACATACATGTGCACCTATATACAGGAATCCCGACATACATGTGCACCTACACACAGGATTCCCTCAATACATCTTCACCTACATACAGATATCCCTATACATTTGCACATACCTACAGGAACCCTTACATACATGAACACAGACACATGTCTACAGGAATCCCTACCTACATTTACGCCTACATACAGGAATCCCTACTTACATGAACACATATATACAGGAATCCCAACATACATGTGCACCTGTATACAGGAATCCCTACATACATGTGCACCTACATACACGAATCCCTACATACATGTACACGTACATACAGCTATCCCTTCATAAAAGTGCACCTAGATACAGAAGTCCCTACATACATGTGCACCTACATACAGGATTCCCTACATACATGTGCACGTGCACCTACATGCATGAGTGCCTACATACGTGTGCAGATGAATACAGGAATCCTTACATACATGTGCACCTACATAGAGCTATTTGTACATACATGTGCACCTACATATAGCTATCCCTACATACATGTGCACCTTCATACAGCTATTCCTACATACCTGTGCACCTAAATGCTGGAATACCTAAGTATGTGTACACCTACATACGGCTATCCCTACTTACACGAATCCCTACACAGATGTACACCTATATACAGGAATCCCTACATACATGTGCAACTTCATACAGCTATTCCTGCATACATCTTCACCTACATACAGGAACCCCTACATACATGTACACCTACCTACAGCTATTTCTACATACATGTGCACCTACATACAGCTATTTCCACATACATGTACACCTACATACAGCTATTTCTACATACATGTGCACCTACATACAGGAATCCCTACATACATGTGCACCTACATACAGGAATCCCTACATACATGTGCACCTACATACAGGAATCCCTACATACATGTACACCTACATACAGCTATCCCTTCATAAAAGTGCACCTAGATACAGAAGTCCCTACATACATGTGCATCTACATACAGGATTCCCTACATACATGTGCACGTACATACAGGAATCCTTATATACATGTGCACCTACATACAGCTATTTGTACATACATGTGCACCTACATACAGCTATTTCTACATACATGTGCACCTACATACAGGAATCCCTACATACATGTGTACCTACATACAGGAATCCCTACATACATGTGCACCTACATACAGGAATCCCTACATGTATGTGCACCTATATACATGAATCCCTACATACATGAACACCTACTTAAAGGAATCCCTACACATATGTACACCTCCAAACAAAAATCCGTACATACATGTGCTCCTACAAACAGGAATGCCTAAATACATGTGCACCTACATACAGGAATCCCTATATACATGTACAGTTATATACAGGAATCCCTACATAAACTTTCACCTGCATACAGGAATCCATACACACATGAACATTTACATACAGCTATCCCTTCATACATGTTCACCTACATACAGAAATCCCTACATACATGTGCACCTACATACAGGAATCCCTACATACATGTGCACGTACATACAGGAATCGCTACATAAAGCTATCCCTACGTACATGTGCACCTACATACAGGACTCTTTACAGACATGTGCACCTACATGCATGAGTGCCTACATACGAGTGCAGATACATACAGGAATCCTTACATACATGTGCACCTACATACAACTATTTCTACAAACATGTGTACCTCCATACAGCTATCCCTACATACATGTGCACCTTCATACAACTATTCCTACATACCTGTTCACCTACATACAGGAATCCTTAAATATATGTACACCTACATACGGCTATCCCTACATACACGAATCCCTACATAGATGTAGACCTATACACAGGAATCCCTAAATACATGTGCACCAACATGCAGCTATCCCAACATACATGTACACCTACATACAGCTTTTTCTACATACATGTGCACCTACATACAGGAATCTCTACATACATGTACACCTATATACAGGAATCCCTACATACATGTGCACCTACATTCAGCTATTCCTACATACATGTGCACCTACATACAGCTATCCCTACATACATGTACACCTACATACAGCTATCCCTACACACATGTACACCTTCAAACCGCTATCCCTACATACAGGAATCCCTACATACATGTACACCTAGATACAGGAATCCCTACATACATGTACACCTAGATACAGGAATCCCTACATACATGTGCACGTACATACAGGAATCGCTACATAAAGCTATCCCTACGTACATGTGCACCTACACACAGGACTCCTTACAGACATGTGGACCTACATGCATGAGTGCCTACATACGTGTGCAGATACATACAGGAATACTTACATACATGTGCACCTACATACAACTATTTCTACATACATATGTACCTCCATACAGCTATCCCTACATACATGTGCACCTTCATACAAGTATACCTGTTCACCTACATACAGGAATCCTTAAATATATGTACACCTACATACGGCTATCCCTACATACACGAATCCCTACATAGATGTAGACCTATACACAGGAATCCCTACATACATGTGCACCAACATACAGCTATCCCAACATACATGTACACCTATATACAGCTTTTTCTACATACATGTGCACCTACATACAGGAACCCTATATACATGTACACCTATATACAGGAATCCCTACATACATGTGCACCTACATTCAGCTATTCCTACATACATGTGCACCTACATACAGCTATCCCTACATACATGTACACCTACATACAGCTATCCCTACACACATATACACCTTCAAACCGCTATCCCTACATACAGGAATCCCTACATACATGTACACCTAGATACAGGAATCCCTACATACATGTACACCTAGATACAGGAATCCCTACATACATGTACACCTAGATACAGGAATCCCTACATACAGGAATCCCTATATACATGTACACCTATATACAGGAATCCCTACATACAGGAATCCCTACATACATGTACACCTATATACAGGAATCCCTACATACATGTGCACCTACATTCAACTATTCCTACATACATGTGCACCTACATACAGCTATCCCTACACACATATACACCTTCAAACCGCTATCCCTACATACAGGAATCCCTACATACATGTACACCTATATACAGGAATCCCTACATACATGTACACCTAGATACAGGAATCCCTACATACATGTACACCTAGATACAGGAATCCCTACATACATGTACACCTACATACAGGAATCCCTACATACATGTACACCTATATACAGGAATCCCTACATACATGTACACCTACATACAGGAATCCCTACATACATGTACACCTACATACAGCTCTCCCTACATACAACAATTCCTACATACATGTACACCTACATACAGCAATCCCTACATACATGTGCACCTACATACAGGAATGCCTTCATACATGTGCACCTTCATATAGGAATCCCTACATACTTGTACACCTACATACAGCTACCCCTACCTTCATGTGCACCTACATTCAGGAATCCCTACCTTCATGTGCGACTATATACAGGAATCCCTACATACATGTGCACATACATACAGGAATACCTACATCCATGTGCACATACATACAGGAATCCCTACATACATGTACACCTGCACATATGTACACCTCCGTGCAGAAATCCCTACATACATGTGCACCTACATACAGTAATCCCTACATGTATGTGCACCTATATACATGAATCCCTACATACATGAACACCTACTTAAAGGAATCCCTACACATATGTACACCTCCAAACAAAAATCCGTACATACATGTGCTCCTACAAACAGGAATGCCTAAATACATGTGCACCTACATACAGGAATCCCTATATACATGTACAGTTATATACAGGAATCCCTACATAAATTTTCACCTGCATACAGGAATCCATACACACATGAACATTTACATACAGCTATCCCTTCATACATGTTCACCTACATACAGAAATCCCTACATACATGTGCACCTACATACAGGAATCCCTACATACATGTGCACGTACATACAGGAATCGCTACATAAAGCTATCCCTACGTACATGTGCACCTACATACAGGACTCTTTACAGACATGTGCACCTACATGCATGAGTGCCTACATACGAGTGCAGATACATACAGGAATCCTTACATACATGTGCACCTACATACAACTATTTCTACAAACATGTGTACTTCCATACAGCTATCCCTACATACATGTGCACCTTCATACAACTATTCCTACATACCTGTTCACCTACATACAGGAATCCTTAAATATATGTACACCTACATACGGCTATCCCTACATACACGAATCCCTACATAGATGTAGACCTATACACAGGAATCCCTAAATACATGTGCACCAACATACAGCTATCCCAACATACATGTACACCTACATACAGCTTTTTCTACATACATGTGCACCTACATACAGGAATCTCTACATACATGTACACCTATATACAGGAATCCCTACATACATGTGCACCTACATGTACTACCTACATACAGCTATCAGCCATATACACCTTCAAACCGCTATCCCTACATACAGGAATCCCTACATACATGTACACCTAGATACAGGAATCCCTACATACATGTACACCTAGATACAGGAATCCCTACATACATGTGCACGTACATACAGGAATCGCTACATAAAGCTATCCCTACGTACATGTGCACCTACACACAGGACTCCTTACAGACATGTGGACCTACATGCATGAGTGCCTACATACGTGTGCAGATACATACAGGAATACTTACATACATGTGCACCTACATACAACTATTTCTACATACATATGTACCTCCATACAGCTATCCCTACATACATGTGCACCTTCATACAAGTATACCTGTTCACCTACATACAGGAATCCTTAAATATATGTACACCTACATACGGCTATCCCTACATACACGAATCCCTACATAGATGTAGACCTATACACAGGAATCCCTACATACATGTGCACCAACATACAGCTATCCCAACATACATGTACACCTATATACAGCTTTTTCTACATACATGTGCACCTACATACAGGAACCCTACATACATGTACACCTATATACAGCTCTTCCTACATACATGTACACCTAGATACAGGAATCCCTACATACATATACACCTAGATACAGGAATCCCTACATACATGTACACCTAGATACAGGAATCCCTACATACAGGAATCCCTACATACATGTACACCTATATACAGGAATCCCTACATACAGGAATCCCTACATACATGTACACCTATATACAAAAATCCCTACATACATGTGCACCTACATTCAGCTATTCCTACATACATGTGCACCTACATACAGCTATCCCTACATACATGTACACCTACATACAGCTATCCCTACACACATATACACCTTCAAACCGCTACCCCTACATAAAGGAATCCCTACATACATGTACACCTATATACAGGAATCCCTACATATATGTACACCTAGATACAGGAATCCCTACATACATGTACACCTAGATACAGGAATCCCTACATACATGTACACCTATATACAGGAATCCCTACATACATGTACACCTAGATACAGGAATCCCTACATACATGTACACCTACATACAGGAATCCCTACATACATGTACACCTACATACAGGAATCCCTACATACATGTACACCTACATACAGGAATCCCTACATACATGTACACCTACATACAGCTCTCCCTACATACAACAATTCCTACATACATGTACACCTACATACAGCAATCCCTACATACATGTGCACCTACATACAGGAATGCCTTCATACATGTGCACCTTCATATAGGAATCCCTACATACTTGTACACCTACATACAGCTACCCCTACCTTCATGTGCACCTACATTCAGGAATCCCTACTTTCATGTGCGACTATATACAGGAATCCCTACATACATGTGCACCTACATACAGGAATACCTACATCCATGTGCACATACATACAGGAATCCCTACATACATGTACACCTGCACATATGTACACCTCCGTGCAGAAATTCCTGTATGTAGGTGCACCTACATACAGTAATCCCTAAATATATGTACACCTACATACAGCTATCCCTACATACATGTGCACCAACATACAGCTATCCCTACACACATATATGTCTACATACAGCTATCCATATATACAGGAATCCCTACATACATGAACACCTAAATACAACTATTGCTACATACATGTACACCTACATACAGGAATCCCTACTTACATGTGCACCTACATACAGGAATCCCTACATACATGTGCACGTACATACAGGAATCGCTACATAAAGCTATCCCTACGTACATGTGCACCTACATACAGGACTCCTTACAGACATGTGCACCATCATGCATGAGTGCCTACACACGTGTGCAGATACATACAGGAATCCTTACATACATGTACACCTATATACAGCTATTTGTTCATACATGTGCACCTACATTTAGCTATCCCTACATACATGTGCACCTTCATACAGCTATTCCTACATACCTGTGCACCTAAATACTGGAATCCCTAAGCATGTGTACACCTACATACAGCTATCCCTACTTACACGAATCCCTACACAGATGTACACCTATATACAGGAATCCCTACATACATGTGCACCTACATACAGCTATTCCTGCATACATCTTCACCTACATACAGGAACCCCTACATACATGTACACCTACCTACAGCTGTTTCTACATACATGTGCACCTACATACAGGAATCCCTACATACATGTGCACCTACATACAGCTATTTCTACATACATGTGCACCTACATACAGCTCTCCCTACATACAGCAATCCCTACCTTCATGTGCGACTATATACAGGAATCCCTACAAACATGTGCACCTACATGCAGGTCACCCTGCATATGTGCACCTACATACAGGAATCCCTACATACATGTACACCTACATACAGCAATCCCTACATACATGTGCACCTACATACAGGAATCCCTACATCCATGAGCACATACATACAGGAATCCCTACATACATGTACACCTGCACATATGTACACCTCCGTGCAGAAATCCCTACATACATGTGCACCTACATACAGGAATCCCTAAATATATGTACACCTACATACAGCTATCCCTACATACATGTGCACCTATATACAGCTATCCCTACACACATATACACCTACATACAGCTATCCATATATACAGGAATCCCTACATACATGTAGACCTATATACACGAATCCCTACATACATGTGCACCTACATACAGGAATCCCTACATACATGAACACCTATATACAACTATTCCTACATACATGTACAACTACCTACAGGTACATGTACAACTACATACATACAGGAATCCCTACATACATGTACGACTACATACAGTGATCCCTACATACATGTACACCTACATACAGGAATCCCTACATACATGTGCACCTACATACAGTAATCCCTACATTCATGTACACTTACATACAGGAATCCCTACATTCATGTGCGACTATATACAGGAATCCCTACATACCTACATACAGCTCACCCTGCATATGTGTGCACCTACATACAGGAATCCCTATATACATGTACTCCTACATACACCAATCCCTACATACATGTGCACCTACATACAGTAATCCCTACATGCATGTACACTTACATACAGGAATCCCTACATACATGTACACTTATATAGATGAATCCTTACATACATGTGCACCTACATACAGGAATCCCTACATACATGTGCACCTACGTACAGCTATCCCTACATTCACGTGCACCTACATACAGGAATCCCTACATATCTGGATACCTACATACAGGAATAGCTACATCCATGTGCACCTACATACGGGAATCCCAAATCTGGAACAATTATACCAATATATAAAGGAAACAATAAGGACCGATCGGACCCTGCCAATTACAGAGGTATAACCCTCAGCTCCGTCATCGGGAAGCTGTTGCAGAAGATCCTGTTAGAAAGAATTCAGAGGTATGTTAAATATGTGGAACCTGACTTCCCTCATAGACTACAGTGTGGATTCCGACCAGAGCATGGTGCAAACATAGCTACCTATATACTCAAAGAAGTGATGTCAGTTTATACGGAAAGGTCCTCCAATGTATACACTGTGTTTCTCGACAATGAGAAAGCGTTCGATCGCATCTGGCACAACGGTCTACTTCTAAAACTATTTAACCTAGGTGTGCAAGGCATACAATACGACAGTCGTATCACTAATCAGCCGGATGTGTCAGATATGATGACAAGACAAGGCGGACGTTCAAAATCAGGCAAGGCGTAGGACAAGGGCGTGTGTTGTCCGCGTGGATGTTCCTTGTGTATATAAATGAGCTAATATGTCGCCTTGATCAGCTAAGACAAGGCCTTTCCTTGGAGGTGATCACTATCCAGTAGTCCTACTCGCGGATGACACGACACTCGTAAGCCCGACAAGTAGTGGCCTACGTATGTCTTTAGAAACTGTCCATCAATATGCTTGCCAATGGAGGCTGACATATAATGCAAGCTAAAGCTGTGTATTAATATTTAAGGGTGGAAACAAAATTGACCAGTCATCACCTTTCAGCCTGGGCAACCACATACTGTCCATGAAGTCGAACGCAATATACGCAGGTTCCTTTATAAATTCTCATTTGGAATCCGAAAGGAGTACGAGAGCTTGTGCTAAGGCGAGACAAACCTCGAACTCACTTAGAGATATTGGATACAGCTATCCCAACATATATGTACACCAACATACAGGAATCCCTACATACATGTGCACCTACATATAATTATCCCTACTCAAATAACTACTTAGAACCCTACATACACATACCCTTGCAGACTTGCCGCTACTTACAAGTAATTTCACATACGAGCACCTTTCATGAGCGAACCCTCAAACACAAGTTCTCCTATTTCCCTACACGTGAAACAGATAAGAAGAATTTGTAATGTAACATGTCCGAACAGAAAACATCTTCATCACGAATTATGCCTTCCCTTACATCACACCCTTGACAGGGACAGCAACCACAACTGGTCTGGTGTTCCTTTGCATGTTTCAGGTTTCAGCAAGTGCGTGCTCCCAAGTGAACTGTAAATCGAACACTCGCTGTGTGGAGAGACGTCGTGGTGGCGCAGTCTGTGTTGAGGGTGAGACTTATGTCATGACCTTTGCTAAGACAAGATCTTCTCAACATTATGTTTTCTGTGCGGAACATTCTCATAGTATTGAGAGTGATGGTGAAGATTAGGGTGATGGTGTAGGAAAGGGTGATGATGTAAGAGAGGGTCGGCTGGTTGGTTTGTTGTTTAACGCCGCACTCAGAAATATTCCAGCTATATATATGGCGGTAGGTAATCGAGTCTGGACCAAACAAGTCGGTGATCAACAGCATGAGCATCGATCAACGCAACTTGGATACAATGACATGCGTCAACAAAGTCAGCGAGCCTGACCACCCGATCTCGTTAGTTGCCTCTTATGACAAACATGGGTTACTGAAGACCAAATCTAACCCAGATCTTGAGGATAGCTGAGGGTGACGGTGTAGATGAAGGTGAGGATGTAGATGATGGTGATTGTGTACATTAGGGTAATGGTATAGATGAGGGTGGTGGTGCAGATGAGGATATCGCTGAGGGTGACGGTGTAGCTGAGGGTGAGGGTGTAGATGACGGTGACATGTAGATGAGGGTTGTGATTTCGATAAGGGTGACAGTTTATAAGAGGGTGAGGGTGTTGATGATTGTGACGATGTAGATGTAGGTGTATAACAGTTACATTCATTGCCAAATATATGTTGTAATTTTGTTATAGTGATTCATCTTAGATTGGGGTAGGACAATCCAAAACGTATTTTGAACATTCATAAATGGGCAGGCGTGAGCTTCGGTCATCTCACATTAGCCTAGTGGTTGAATGGTTCGTTTGTAACGAAGCTGCGGGTTTGATTCCTAAAAATGATTACAATGTGTGAAGCCCATGTCTTGTGTCATCCGTCGCAATAGTGCTGTAATATAGCTAAAAACGGCGTGGAACTAAACTCACTAACTCATCTCACGAACAGCGGTTGTTTGAATATCATTACTTTCATCCTTAATATCCAGCCTTGGCCTACTTTCGAAAGTTTGACAGCTGATGCTACTTCTTCAAGATTGTTATCACTGAATTGGTTGCTATCACATTGCTACATTGCCTTATGCTGCCTTTTAATGTAACCCTCTGATTTATGTATTCTTAGTGAGTACTATTGTTACAGTCACAAAAAAGACGTGACTTGACGAATGACATATCATTTATTCGTATGACGACCACTATCCCATATACAGAGAATGTGTTTATGTGTAATTAAGAAATACAGTTCGCTCTACCCCTATATGGAGTGTAATAAAGTACACTTGTGCCCTGAACTAGGGCTTGCGTCCTGGTACTTTAACTATAATAGGTCAGGACAAAAGTGTCCTTTATTACACAGTACATGGGGGTAGAGCGAACTGCATTTCTTTTGTAAGATGTCAATGAATTAATCTAGGCAGAAAACAAACAGAAATGCGAAGGCGTCGGTGACCTAAATTACCTATCCTCGATCAGGACTAATAACTGACGGGCTGTTCCGGCTACGTGTCTGTTATTTCTCAGCAGTGTTATGACATATACCACCATGAGCTTGTAACACTTACTGATTGTATAACATTTCAGTGTTATTTATTGGGTTCACGCTTATTTTTTTTCAAAAAGGATTTCATAGTTACATTTTGTTACAACTTGTTGCTGCGGGTGGTGATATCGATGGTGATTAATTTTGGGATGTAGCTGAGTATGATGATATTGATAAGGTGAGGGGTAGCTGAAGATGAAGGTGAGCGTACAGATGGTGGAGCCTGTTATGGAGTGTGTCGTCCATGTGCATGTTTCTGTGATAGCAGAAGTTGGAAAATATGCAGATTGATGTGGTTGGGGTGGTAGTGGTTGAGGAGTACGAGATGATGTCAGGGACGATTAAGATGTACGAGATGGTTGTGTTCCTGAAGGAGCTTGTAGTGAGGTGCACGAGATGGTGTCAGTGATGGTTGAGGTGTACGGCATGCTTGTGTTGCTGGAGTAGTTTTTTGTTGAGATGTACAAGATGGTGTCAATGATGGTTGAGGTGTACTGCATGCTTGTGTTCCTGAAGGAGCTTGAAGTTGAGGTGCACGAGATGTTGTCAATGATGGTTGAGGTATACGGCATGCATGTGTTGCTGGAGTAGTTTTTTGTTGAGGTGTACGAGATGGTGTCAGAGATGGTTGAGGTGTACGACATGCCTGTGATGCTGAAGTAGTTTTTTTGTTGAGGTGTACGAGATGGTGCCAGGGGGTTGAGGTGTACGAGATGGTTATGTTGCTGGAGGAGCTTGTGGTTGAGGTGTACGAGATGGTGTCAGAGATGACAGATGTGCTGATTGAGCTTGTGATTAAGGTGTACGAGATGGTGTCAGAGATGACAGATGTGCTGATTGAGCTTGTGATTAAGGTGTACCAGATGGTGTCAGAGATGACAGATGTGCTGATTGAGCTTGTCATTAAGGTGTACGAGATGGTGTCAGGGGGTTGAAGTCCTGATGGAGGTGCTGCAGGATCTTTCAGTGGTTGCCAATGAGACATTGCTAAATCTGTTCGGGGGTTTTGTTTTGTAAATTACCAAATGGTATAAACTGCTTCTGTCCTTTATGTTCATTCAATTCCACTGCCAATGTGTTGTGGTCATATGTATCATTCTCTCATAATCGTTGTTACCGATACATTTACGTTTTACAACATAACACCTAACCTGAAGTTAATTTCCCTACAGCTAGGATTTAGTACGTTTGCTGCTACTTGATCCCCTGAATTTAACTTTGTTCAGTTTCGTTAACATGAATAAGCGAGAACATGCACAGGTCACACAGTTCAGCAGCTCCCTTGAATCCAGATGCCCAAATAACACAAACTGTCCAGCAGGCAGGAAGTCCGTTTGTCTCAACAAGGTACAGCTCCACCCTGCCAACAACAGCTGTGTAAGACGTAGGTCAATTTTATTGGGTAAGTCATTACAAGCTAACCGGGCAAAAATATGGACATCAAAATAGTGATTAACTCACGGAGCTATGTTTAACCAAAGTGATATTTATGTTCACCTGAAACGAAAGTGCAGACAGGATCTTGATGTCAGTATTCACACAATATTATGTTTTCATGCAGGGAACTTTGGGTTTGTTTGTGTGTTTTTTTGTTTTGTTTTTTGTTTTTTTATAATTATTATTTGTTTTTGTATTTGTTTGGTTTTTGTTTTATTTTGTTTTTGTTTGGGATTTTTTATAGAAACTGGTGTTAAAGTTCATGTAGTGAGTTGTTTCACCAGGGGGACACGTTCGGTTTAAATTTCGAATATCTTTTGTACACTAAAATCGTGACGATGGCACGTACGTTCAACATAATGAGAGTATGGATTTCTACTATTTGAACATTCTGTCATCTTTTTCAGATTGACAGATTTAACTGTACACATAACCTCTTCACATGTGGGTCACGACAAAGATCCGGGTTGTATTCCCTACATGGGTAGAATGTGTGAAGCCCATTTCTGGTGTTCCCTGCCGTGATATTTTGCTGAAATATTGTAAAAAGCGGCTTAAAACCAAACTCACTCACTCACATTTGGGATTAGGAAGTTTGGATTTACAAAATGATACACTTTACAATTAAATCTGTTTCGTGAATTTACAATGCCATGTATGTAATCATAAAATGCAGCCTGACATAAGTGTGAACATGCACAGGTCACATGGTCAGCAGCAGCCTTGATTCCAGATGCTTAACCAACTCTGACTGCCCAGCAAACAGAAAGTTTGTATGCTTCCACCTGATTTGCAAATGTGTACCAGGGTACAGCTTCAACCCTGCCGCAAAAAAGCTGTGTAAGACTTATGTCAGTTTTGCAGGGATAGAGAGGCCAAATATGATCTATACTAACGGAAAACATAACTGTGCAAAACATAACATGGCATAAAATACTAGTTATTTGAAAAGGTATAAAAATAACCCCAAGTAAACATGCAGCAAACCACTTTGCAAGACATTTGATTTCAAGTATCGCGCAAATTTCAACATAAACTGCGCGTACGTCATTCGGAGGCGTACAGAATATCAGTGTCTACGCGTGTGTGTGTGCTGGAGATTGGAATGGTCGAAAATGAACTGGTTTAGCGTCTGTGAAAACACGATCTCATCTCTCAGGAGACGTTTGCAACATGATGGGAACACGAGATTCTTCGTCACGCCAGCAAGACAACTAAATTCGGCTTAACAATCTAAGGAATAGATTCCATACTGCCAGTTAGACTGCTCGAACCATTCCTGACTTACGTCAGTTTAGTTCCTGGAGTGTACGGAACTGACAAAGGAGCACAAAATCTTTTGTTCCATGCAGCATCCGAATTCTTTATAAGCCCTAACATTTTACTCCTCACGTGTTTTCTTTTTAAACTTCGTACATCGCTTTTATGTGCATGGGGCTAACTTTAACATGTTTGATATTTATGTCAATAATGTAAGCTGTTGTCAATCTTAGCGTTACCATTTTATTTTAATATTGTCAATGAAATGTTTCATGATTGTTGCATTTTCCAGAGCTCTTAAGAATGTAAACCAAATTTCCCCCATGGATAATATTGTCTTATCTTATCTTATTCTGACGCGTGCGTTGTTCAACGTCGATAGTTTGGTGGTGAAAGCGTTATGGTATGGGGGAACATCACATCTCATGGTCGGATACAACTTGTAATTGTTAATAGCAATCTGACCTGTCAGCGATACAGGAATGAGATCAATGGGCCTCGTGTGCAGCTGTTCATTCAAAGACAGGGACATAACGTCACATTTCAGCAAGATAATGCCCATCCACATGTCGCCCGTGTTGTGACGGATTTCATGAGACAGCAGAACATTCCGGCTTTCTCCGGCTTGGGATGAAATGGGAGAAGACGTTTACGTCAAGAACAGAATCACCTACTGACGTTAGCTGAATTTGGACAAGCTTCCGTTCAGACATGGAACAACATTCCCCAAGTTGTCTTCAATCGCTTAGTGTTGTCTGTGCGTCATCGTTGTCAATGCTGCATCAACAGTGGAGACACACAATACTGAATTTGTGAACTGACTTTTCAAGACATCTCTTAAAGGGAGTGTCACGATGGCAAATGTGAAAGCATACAGATTATGATATTATCATGCCAACAGTTACACCGTGATTAAGGAAAACACCACAAATCATGTTATTCTCTTTTTGCAATAAAAGTGGCATCACACCAAATAATGCAAGTTACTTTGTTCCACTAGTATGTGTTCCTCGTGAATCACGTTTATACGTTCAGTTGTAAAAGCTAAGATGTCATTGTCAAAGTTTCTGATTTCAGGTTGAATGGAATTATTCTTGGGGTTTTCTGTTCCAGGATCTGCTAGCATGCATCGACATCGTGGAAATAACATGGACTGCTACGGCGTTTCAGGGGAATGTGCATCTGTGATCCAGAATTCACCTACAACTCATCGAAACAAGCTTGCTTGAGAAGTGCGTCATGAGTGCTAGCATTCGGGTTGAATAATCCTCACTCAAGGGACGTTTGTCTATGATTGTATTTTTGTCACAGATTAAGTGGGGTCAAAATTGCCCCCTATCACTCTGTACATCAACCTACTCTGCTCAAATCACTAATTAGCAATCCAGTGTATATGTTACAGTCAATTTCTTTGAGTGGCATATTTAAGTTGGAGAATCAGATAAGGACAAAACTTTATGTATGAACAACTTCTTTATTCGGATGATGCGACGTTTCGATACAGATTCTTGTATCGTTGTCAAGCAAGTCAAGTGATACAAATATCTGTGTCGAAACGTCGCATCATCCGAATAAAGAACCGTTACAGTCAATGTCTACAATCAGACACTGTGTACAATGACTGAAATAACCAGTCAATGTGTACATTTGCCTGGTTCACTCAGTCATTGTGTACATTGTCTAAAATGTCCACGCATTGTGTACATTGCCTGATTAATTAACACAATTACTGTACAGATTGACTGATTGTTGAACAGGGTTTATTGAGAAGACACGGATGAATTGTTCCTCAGTGACCGAAGGTGCATAATTTCCATGTATTCATTATATGTTACAGAAACTGTTGGGATGTATCAGCCATGTGTTGATAAAGGCCAGTGCCGCATCAATGGTTCTGTATGCTTAAAGGGAAAGTGCATGTGCACCCCTGGTCTCAGCTACCACAAGGCGGAGCAGGCATGCGTCAGGAGTGAGTAATTAGTAATAAAGAAATCAATGATAGTTTGCCTTGTTCATCAACACAGATTGTGATAACTACATATTGTTTGAATTGCCATGCCAGGACATTCCATTTTAGGAAATCAATGAGACAAGATTATGTTTATATATATGTTTATTCATATATGTCAGCAACAGACATTTTCTCACATGTTTGTGTTTCAGAGTGCAGCACATATGGAAAGACTATGTCGATATATGAAGGGTTGGCCATAGGTGACCACAACGGAGAAGAAAAATGGCATGTCACAGAAGAAAAGTGTGTCAATCTTTGTAAAACTACCACAGCCTTTTTGTGTTTGAGTGTGGACGTAAAACCCCAGGGTGGCTACTGCGCTCTCTCAGCTTACGGGTATCTTGACGTAAATGAGCGCTACAGAGAAACTGCACAAGATGGTTGGCTGCTTGGAACCCGAGATTGTGCATTCCCCTGAATATTGCTATCGTTTTCTACATGCTCGTCACCCCTTACTTTAGTGTTCGTTGCTGACATATAGACGTGAAATCCCTGTTGTGCAGGATGAACAAAGTAGCCCACAGCCAATACATTTGTGCAATAAGGCGATTAAAGATTAAACAGTAGCATATTGTTAGATACATGCATCGACCTGTCGTGACGTTTTCTGGTATGTCTGAACATGACTTCGCAATTGAGATAAAGTCTTAGTGAGTGAGTGATCCCATGAGTGAGTGAGTGAGTGAGTAAAGCTATTTGCGGCGACAAAGTCTTAATAGTTCACTTGAATTTTTTTCTCGATAGTCTTTAATAGTCCATTTTTCATCATTCATCATGCTCAGTTGCCCATGCACAATGCATGCAAGACGCGCCCAAACAATCTGATTATTATTACCCCGGATAACCCAAGTTGCCTGTGAAGCGCTAGAGGTTAATGGTAACATCACCTATCCCACCGGGTACCCATTTTCTGCTGGGAGAACAGAAGCAATGTTGAACAAACTCACTTGGGTAAGGTGGTGCAGGACTAAAGTCCTCGAAACTCTCAGGAGTCAAGCTGCAGAACACGGTTACCCATGTAAGAACTCTCCGCGCCCTGGGCTCCATGCACAGGACAACTTACCACCACTGATCCGAAAGATTGCACGGGAGAAGCACAGGGCTAATAAATTGCAGGCGTTTGTACCAAATAAAAGACATAACACGAACATAATAAAAGAGCAGAGGCATATTGAACAAATGAGAATTGTATGGGACATTATTCTTACCTTGTTGCTGTTTTACTTAAATCTTGAATACTGTAGCCTTGATCAGACACCTGAACAACAATTATCGCATATAACTATCAGGACGTGCGATCCCTGTTGTGTAGGCTGAGTATAGTAGTCTGCAGACAATATATTTGTCACAGGTCAATTAAAGATGAAAATCATCATTGTCGACTTTTTATTTTTGTTTTCTGGTATGTTTGAACAGTGTTTGCAATTGAGTAATCGAACTGGAGAATGGATGGGACAAAAATTCTTACCTTTATTGCTTCACTAACATCTTGAATACTATAGCCTTGATCTGACAGCAGAAGAACCATTATCGTGTATAACTATCAGCAAAGAGCGTGTTGTAAATCACTTCAAAGAAAATAGTTGTTAAATGTATCACCAAAGGGTATAGCTGCTGGATGAGTGTCATGATAACGTTAAGGTAGACTATTGTAAAGTTGTCATATTCGTCTTCGTGGACTGTGTGTTCCAGAAGCACATTATTGCTACTTCATGTGTGTAATCAATCACATGGAATCGCCTATAAAACACTGTTAAAATACATTGCACTGGAATTAAGTCTTGGACAATACTCCTTGTTTTGACTTTGGACATTTGAACAGACTTCCACATTCATGTCTACTCCAACAAGTTATAGGCTTCACATTTGTTAATCTGGAATCCCACAATGGAACATATGTGTGGATTATGATGTAAATAGTGTATTTTACCACACTACTATTATTTTGCCTTCGACTCATTTCATTGTGAATCGTGACTCGGCACTAAAGACAATCCGCGTCTACCGCCTCTGGTAGAATATAGCATGTCTGAAGACACATTGTATACAATGGAAACACTAGTAAATATGAAAACACGCTGATTCATCCGGACTAATAACGTGGCCAATAATGTCACGGTACTTCAACTCCCCTGAGGATACACCAACTGACAATCTGTTTTATATTTAACTTATCAACTATAAGATAAATTTTATCTATTTACAAAACATATCAGTCAATTCTTTTAATCGATTCCATTTCTTTTAAACCTTCGATAATTAAATGAGCGTTGTTACGAAACATATCTCATGGAGACAGATAATTTGTACTTTCGTCAGTTCAAAGTTCTCCTCTGGATGATGTTGCCACTGGAGGACCGTGAATCCTTGTAAGGAATGATGTCATCCCAAGCCACGTGACACTCCCTGTGTAATTATGGGTGATTAAAAAGGCCACAACCGACTCTTGGCTCGCAACGTCACAAACGATCGAAGGCGTATAAAGAAATGGTTAAAACACATATTTACATCTTGGGATGAACTTGTTCAGCTCTTGATTTGTCAACTGCAGACTCAAACCTACTGGTTAAATTTTAATAGTCAGTCCACGGCGACCTCTGTTGAAGAGACGATTTTCCTACGATACTACAGCTTGTTCAGCTTGAACTGAGCTACTCTACGTATGTATGACCCGGGAGGTCAAATAGCACAAACGGCAGATCGGGTTATCTTCATTAAATAGGGGTGCAGAAGTATGCATACATACAGCCTGTTCAGCTTGACCTGAGCTACTCTACATATGCATGACCCAGGAGGTCAAATGGCACAAACGGTATGTGGAGTTAATTTCATTAAATAGAGGAGTAGAGAATGTTAAACGGCGACATCGGCTGTTCGGACATGTTGACAATCAACTGACAAAGAGGCACCCCTTCACAATAATAGACCCAAACAGTTGTGACACGGTCACGCAAAGCATTAGTATTCACTTGATCAGGTCAAGCTGAACAAGCTGTAGATTCGTTACAGAACTTGTCCCGAAAAACAACACCTCTGAAAAAAACCCAATCATGTCATGTTTTAATTGAATTGTTTATACAGTCATTGAATTGTAAATACAGTCATATGATATCTAGTTTGGTTTGCTAACTTTACAACTTACAGACGTCAGTTACTTTCACAATGCAATTCACTCTCGCTGTCACTCTTTACACCCAGTTCATGTATCACTTTTTCTTTTTCATGTTCAACTGCTATATTTCTGTCCCAGTGGTCGCTTTCCAAATATTCAACATGGGCACAACAATCAGTCCACTCGTTTACACCAATCAACTGACAAAGGTGCACCCATTCACAATAATAGACCCAACCAATTGTGACACGGTCACGTAATTCATTAGTATTCACTTGATGAGGTCAAGCTGAACAAGCTGTAAAACCCATGAATCCATCAGATGGTCATCGAGGTAGAATTTGTAAAAAGCTATTAACTGACTTTGATTATGAAACACTGTGTCTTAACGGATTTAAACCGGAATTGTTTTTTTAGGAACGTGAGTGGTGCTGCAAAATGTTTCTCCAATAAATCAAATAATAAAGCATGGTCCCTGCATTTCCTCACCTTCGAAAGCCATGGTTTAGAGATGACTGCACACACGCAAGGAAGGCAACATTATTTCAGCTGTGATAATAGATTCATATTATTTATATTAAAGTTACGTCTGAGAGGGGCGGGCTCCTGGGATAATTTCATTCCAAAGTATAGGTGGTGGGGAAGCATAGTGGTTAAAGCGGGTTCGAATGTATCCCATCGACCTGCGGTGGTCATAGTATGATCGCGATCAGATGGCATCACTAATTGTACATGTATATGCATATATCCAGCATCATAATCAATATGAATCTCCAATGACAAAAGTCTTTCTTTCTAAAGTGGCATAGCTGTATTGTAGGCCACTAGGCCGATATTACGCAAATAACACTGTCTGTCTGTCTGTCAATACCGATTTTAAAATAACCTAATCTCAAGGAGAAAGACATGCCAGCATTATCTCTTTTTGAGATTTCAAATTACATAATCCTTTTGGAGAATAAGATCACTTTCACATGGATTGTAACTTTGCACTGTTTCATTCACCTTTGCGATAGAACATGTATCTTTTAAGAAATAATTTTAGTATGTCAACCTTCGGGTTCCACCAGGCATGGCTATAAAAAAAATTTATTGACGCTTAAAAGTGATCATTTATCCACCCTTACAGCAGCCAACCAAATATCACATGCATGTTTAAAAGAAAATATTCGAGATAATTGAGCGGATATATGGAGATGGTGGTGTCTGATGGACTGAACATATCAATCTCATTGGTGGATGTCGAGCTGGCATCTTCACAAAGCAAGATAACCTGTACAGTTTCTAAGTGAGTGAGTGAGTTTAGTTTTACGCCGCTCTCACCAGTATTCCAGCTATATGGCGGCGGTCTGTAAATAATCGAGTCTGGACCTGACAATCCGGTGATCAACAGCATGAGCATCGATCTGCGCAATTGGGAACCGATGACATGTGTCAACAAAGTCAGCTAGCCTGACCACCCGATCCCGTTAGTCGCCTATTACGACAAGCATGGGTTACTGAGGATCAATTTTCTAACCCGGACATTCACGGGTAGATGTTTCTGAAGTACACATGGACATACATGGACATTCCTTAGGAGAACGTGTTTTTTAGCTGCTTTTCATTGTGGCCTTTAATTGCGAGACCCATACACATAGAGGCGCTCGAACAGTACTTTCTGCGATACCAACGTTTTGTGATACCAACCAATGTCAAAAATAATGTTTAATAATCGTCTGTGCTTGCTAATACATGAAAGTCGATGTACATTCAACATGGTTCTTTTGAGAAACATAATGTAATTATTTCCCTTTAAGATTATTGAAATAATTAGTTTGAAGCGAAATGATTTCAAAAGACCTCTGGCACCCGTGAAGGGCTACCCCCTCGTGATGGGTGTTGGTTAACGCTAAGCGTTCTTCTCCCGTGTCGACCCGGGACAGAATGTATCCACACCACCACGTTGCTGGTGGTAAGAGGCGACCACATTGGGCAACCTGTTTGCCGTGGGTTGCGACCTTGTGTCGGTGGAGGAAGGGATTTTTGTGGTTGTGGCACTGGTACCAGGATCAGCGTTCCTTTGCCCAACACACCACTTCAGCCCTGATTTCACATTGACGGGTAGTAGAATGGGCCTGGTTCTTTCAATCGGCTGGTCATGTCAGGCCCTGTGCATTGACTTTATGTAATTGCACTAAATTTGACTTCGAATTGTTTCAATTTTGGTCTTGGCACCTAACACCATTTGATTTTTATCGTGAATTTTGCCTAGAGTCTTATACCCAGAAGGCGGTGGCTCATGGGCCAATCTGGTTGAAGAATTAATCTTTTAGCTATTCTGCTTGAGTATATCGTCCGAGTATCCTTAGTGCTGCAAGTCGGAGACCCGCTTGGGTTTAGCATTGTCCTTGTTATACTACGTGGAGGATGGGGAGCTCGGATGATGAAACTTATGCACTACCTATGGAAACTTGACAATGATGATGACAAACAACGACCTTCCAACTCAATCGAATAATGGCCACGATTTCTAGTTATCGATACTGTAGACAAGAAACTAGTAAAGCTGAACCCTTTTGCAATTTCCAAGGGTGTACATGGCATTGTAGGTGAGGATAAAGACATTAAATGCTTGCGTTCAGGCTCTCTTTTGGTTGAATGCAGTAGAAAACAGCAAGCAACTAACCTGATGTCAACAGAATTATTATTCCAGTGTCTACACAGAACTCCGAACACTAGTAAAGGCATAATCAGCGACAGAGATCGACTGTTGGCTGATTTGTCAGAACTAGATGTTGTTTCTGAGATGAAATATCAGGGAGTGACTTATGTTGAAAGATTCACAACCCGCAGAAACAATGAAACAATCCAAACAAATACTTATCTGTTCTCATTCTCATCTCCGAATCCTCCGACGTCTGTCAAAGCAGGTTACTGTAGTATTTCAGTTGACATCTACATTCCACATGCTTTGAGATGTTCTAGATGTCAAAAGTATGGGCACGGTGTTAATACTTGTACAAAGCCCATAACATGTCCCCTCAGTAGTGAGATTACTCATGTCACAGAGAACTGTACCAGTGATCTTAAAAGAGTATAACTTGTTCAGGAAATCATTCTTCTTTCTCCAAAGACTGTCTATTATGGAAGAAACAAATGGAAATCACTAACATTAAATTCACCCAGAACATCAGCTTTGCTGAGGCCAAAAAACTTGTGGAATCTGCAGCACCAACTGAATCATATGCATCAGTCGTCAGAACATTCTTGACGTAAATGGAAGCGACATACTAACTGGACAAGCTGGTTGGCTGTTTGGAACCCGAGATTGTGCATTTGACTGGATATTTCTATCGTTTTCTACTTGTTCAAGTGCTCTTACATCAGTGATCCTTGCTGACACACAGACGTGCAGGAGGAGCAAAGTAGTCCACAGACAATCGCAATGTATTCATTTAATAGGGCCCGTAAGTAGGTCACGGCACTTCGCGAGAGATTACGTTGTTTAGTACTTCCCTTGACAAACAACGTTTTATCGGCAATGGCGATAACACTGTTACATGGGGTATGCCGTGGATAATCATACTTGACACTCGCTGTGTGACTCAGAAACCTATATCATGTAACAGACTATGGACTGCTAAAGCACTAAGGCAATGTTGCATGAATAGCACGTGAATATTTGCCAAACAGATGCAGAGTTGTCACAGCGTCGTCTTCAGGCTGGCCTATTCATCAGTCGAGGTAAGTTTGTTACATGGATTTCTTTGTTTTCATTTAAAGGCTGGTATTGTTTAAGCATGGCAAGCACAGTAAGGGTGGAGTTGACATGGGTGCAGATTGGTGAATCGTTTGATTGCATGTGATATCTTACAGTGGGATTTTATTGTCCCCCGGAGAGGGGACCTAATTTAATAAAATATGGCAGGCAGGTATCCGGTATAATGCATGTGTACCAAAAAAACTGTGTTAATAAATAAAGTATCTTGCAGTTGGAATTATCCAGAAGATAACTTAATGTGCAATGAAAATCCAGGTGTAATTCTATAAAAATAAATGTAGTGAATTAAATAATAATTTAATAGCGCATAAACAATTATGATTATATCCACACTTTGATTGATACCAATAGCTGTGAATAGGTGTCTCTCACAAATGTATTCTGTAATATGAGCTTGATTAATATATTATTACAACCCCATTTAGCATTTGGTTATGGTGCAGCATGTTAAGTTAAACATAACATCCACATGCTTAATTTAGCAATAATATCTTGACATTGTAAGGAACTGTTTACATTTTATAAGTATATCATGTGTTATGTATTTTTTTCAGTTGGAACAGATGCACATCTTTAAGAGGAGAAAGAAGGAGGAAAAGATTTCTTTATCACCACAATTACCATTGACATCAAGAGCAACACAAACTGAAACAGATCTTCAGATTTCTTTTAACATCTGGTGGTCAAGCAATATACATTGCAAATGAAGAAACAGCAAGTCATTGAAGTGTTGTATATACAGTTATAAAACATATTAAAGCCATACACATCCTTTGGACACTTGCTGGAACAGGAAATGCTTGTAGCCAGTAAGGTGTTGCGGAAAGTCTTGTGACATCTTGGGACTCGCAGATAATTCAGTGAGAATTTAGATGAGTGATCATGAAAGAACATTTGTATTCCAGTTCATACTATTACAGTATTTTTTCAGGTTTGGCATCTGGGAAATGCAAAGAATATTTGATATGTTATGAGTAATTATGTCTTTGGAATAAAATTGCAGAATAGTTCTAAAACTTGTTTATTGTTTTTTTAGTGTGGATAAAGCAAACACAAATCGAATGGTTTGGAAGATTTCTGCTTTTAGCCATACTATTGATTTGACAGTAAATATACAACGATGGATGTAGGAGAATAGATTTTCAGTGTATATAGCAAAGGTTTCCAAGTGAGAGAGTTGGGTTTTACACCACTTTTAGCAATATTCCAGCAACATCATGCTGGGGAGAGCAGCAATGTGCTTCACACTTTGCACACATGTGGGGAATCAAACCCGGGCCTTCAGTATGACAAGTGGCAACAGTTTAACCACTAGGCTACCCTACTACTCCAGTTTCCATGAAAAAACATGCTTACCAATCAAAAGTTAAACTTAATCAATGGCATAGGCATGTGATTCTACATGACATGGAATTTTGTTGAAATATGAAATTCTTTGTTTTTATTTGCTGTAACATTACAACACTGGTTCATAGCACAATAACCGGTACACATTATTCTTTTCCATTATTTTAAAACATATTGGTCTAACTGTATAGTTGAAAATATGGAATGCCAGTTACCAACCTTGGCCTCATTGGCAGAATATTTGGAATATATAAGTAACTAAAAATGGGTGAAAAACACTATATTTCATGACAAGTAATCATACCCATGCTGCTATCAGCCAGTGTCTGCAGAATCTACAGTCATGACATAGTATATATGCACATTTAGTTTCCCCATGTATTGATCAGTATATTTTACAATACAGGACATGTCTTCGAGTGATTACTCCATATTTTGAGTGTATTTGGTCTTGCATTTTTGCCAATTGTGACTTGAAGGTGTTGTGTGCTGCTTCATATTTTGCTTACAGCATAGCAGAACCTCACCCCTGCATAACCAAGAACTAAGTAAGACTCATGTACTTTAGATCATAGTACATAGTTCACTCACTCCAAGACATCTAGTACAAAGTGTAATAAATATTGTCCAACAACCAGTTTTTATATATCACCTCTAAAATAAAGTTTACATAATTTGATAAATAATTGTTTCATGATGAATATTCATATGGCTGAAGGTTTTCACATTTTTGTTTTGAATATCTGACAGTAGTAACCGAAATAATTGTAACCGTGCCATCAAGGTTATTTTGTTGAGCTGTTGATTGATTTGTGACACTATGACTTCTTGTGTGAATAAAAACATCACCATAAATGGGAAAGTTCATATATTTATAAAAAAAATTATAATGTTACAAGAACTGCTATTTATTCCCGGCATTGGGAAGGACAGGGGCTATTTTGCACATTAGAATAAAAATGCCCCATTAAAATTTTGAAGTTTACTATTGATACAAGGGCAGTGGCCCGTTCTAAATTCAGAAAATGGCTAATAATCCTGAAATTGTCGAAGGTCTCCATCCCAATTCCTGTATTCAATATATCATTATCAGTATATTTACAGCATGGCAAAGAAACAATTTGACACTTGCAGATCCCTGTCATCTGTCCAAAGTAAAATTTATAATGTATTTTCTTTCACATTTGCAAAACAACAAACAATTTATTTCTTGTATCTTTGAGTCATTCTGTCACCTGAACTTGCATACAGTCATCCCTTGGACTTGGAAGAGAGTAAAATTATTAAGCCTACCAACTAGTTTACATAGTGTTTATATTAGTACCTCAAGTATTTATACACATGCATTTTACATTGCATAAAGCCAATTATCTCTATTGAATATTTTGTAACTATTCCAAATTAAAAACTATTTTTTTACATATCAATATTGATATTTGTTAGGAACTATTTGATCTCAAAATAGTTCCTAACAAATATAAATATATTGAATATGTAAAAAATAGTTATTAATTTGGAATAGTTACAAAATATTGCTGCAGCATAACAAATGTATTTAGAAAATAAAGAACAAATTAAACAAACACAAATTTTCTAATTTGGAATTACATACTTTAATTGAAAAGGGAAATGACAGAGTCAATGTGGCCAAATATGAATAGAACATCAACTTGATAAAGTTGGCAACACATGGCTGTTTTATGAATAGCAGTATATTAATTAATAGTTTTATTAATTCAATATAAATACAGATTACTCAAATGCATTTTACGTTAACCATGTCATTGATTCCCGAAATATGTTTTGTGACCAACACTGTCCGCGATACTGAAATGCAACACGTTTAGCGATAGAACTGCACTAATTGTCAAAAATATATTATAGCTAAAGAAAGGTACTCATATGGTTTCGAATTGACTCATGGTTGTCGGTTGTCAGTAAGGAACCGATAATCCTTGAAGGAATAATAATTTTTCGATCTTATCGTCGCCAAATGATCCAATTATTACGACTGTCACCAGCTGTGACAGCCAAGCATTGTAGTACACTTGGTCCGGTCTAGTAAGGTCATATTAGGCGGTCGCGCAATTTGGCACCACAACTGGTTCTTGCGTATTCGCTTGTCACCGGAAATCTAGTAGCGGAAGTAGCGCCTCGCGAGACTTACTGGCCCTATAGGTCAGTTAAAGATGAAAATCATCATTGTCTACATGTTTTTGTTTGCTGGTATGTCTGAATAGTGCTTCACAATAGAGAAAAGGTCTTTATCACTGGCTTGATCTTTCTCTCGAATATTAAATGTATATTTGATTATTAATTAATTATTGAATTTATAAAGCGCTAAAATACTCCAGACACTAAGTGTCTGCTCTAAGTGCTATGATGGGTATATACACGGTGTTCAATATTATTAGGAACACATGAATCTTATTCATCGTCGGTATCACTGCCTGTATTGATTATCATCGTTTTCATACTTTCAACATACTTCCGTGTCTCAATAAATTCATTCCAAGGAATTTCCATAAGATTCACATATTCATTAAGTTTCATCAATCTATTGGACAGTGACGCTAGCGTCCGATCACCTGCCAATTTCATCAAAGCAATTTTATTGTCTTACTTTCTATGAAGTCGCACACAAAATTGAGGGCTCCGATCGGAGCAGGGAAGATATGGGTTATCTTGCCGGGTCCAGATATGGACCCAACAAACTTGCCAATATCGGGGTAGCATTAAAAAATGCCTATACGGGGAAATTATTACTGTATTAGGTGATTAGATTGTTTGCCAGGAGCCAAGATCTAGCTGGACGAATAAGCTGTGCAACACCAGACATAATCAACATAATTGTGGTACTGCAAGTTTAATATGGTATCTTTCCTGATAAGAGGCATCAATAACTGTACATTTCAATGCATATTTCGAGCTTTATAATCAGTACAAATCTCCAGTGAAACATTTGTTTATTTCTGAAGTGATATACCGATTTTGAAATATAACATCAGCATTATCGGTTTTGGAGATTTTAAAATTACATAATCCTTTTGGTGAATATAATCAGTTCCACAGGGTTACTGATAGGAACTGTTCTATTCTACTTCGAAATAAAAAAACGTATCTTTTAAAACTGATTTTCGTATCTCCACTTTCGGGCCCCTAGAAGCATGACCATAACAATAATTCAATTGAAGTTCGAAAGTCCTCAGCATGATCAGTGTCCTGCCTTAACATCGATTCAGATTATTGTAACTTTAGTGTAGTATAACCAAATATGACGCGCATGTGCAAGAGAAAATATTCCAGATTCTTGAGAGGGTATATTGAGACGGTGGGGTTTTAATGAACAGAAGAAATCAATCTCACTGGTGGATGTCGAGCTGGCATCTTCACAGAGCACAGTTTCTGGTTCCAAATGTCCAGCCTGTGGCATCAGTTTCGCGAAACTTTTCTTCGACGTCGAGATACCCATAGGAAGACAGTTTGCATCCGTCGCTCGGTTTATAATCAAAGCTGCGGCACAGAAATGATTTTTCTGAAGCACACATGTACATACATTCCCTTGGAGAACGTGTTTTCAGCTCCTTATTATTGTGACCTGTAATTCCGATCTCAAAGTAGATAGAGGCGGTCGAACCATACCTTCGGCAGGCTGGAAAACAAGCAAATACTCCAGAAACTGGGTAAAACAAAACAATGTCACAAATAATGTTTACATTTAAAGTGTCTTTACATTGAACAAGAAACCTTTGAGAAACAGAATGTAACTATTTCTCCTTCAGATCAACTGGGACCTTGTTTCTTTTATAAATATTATACTTCATCTATGCAAGGTAACCCACAAATTCTTACAATTCAATCGAATCTACTTGCACAGAGAGGCCTTTCCTAATCAATACTAGGTATTATTCTATATATTTTCAATGTTTGTACACCTTCAAGAAGTCCGTTCAACACTTTACATCCAAACTTGCAACATATTATCTAGGATTGAAGTGGTGCCTTTTTGATATTCAGGAATTTCTAAAAGCATAGTGTTTTCCTCTTTCCATTGCAAAATGTTTGACTCAGTGATTTATTTGTCAGGACCATATCCCAAAACTAACTGTTACTCCTGGAACACACAAAGACCTGGTTGTCAACTGGTGTCCTTTGCTATTTAAGTGTGTATATAATATATAATTTTTAAGCATCCATAGCAAAAACATTTCTATTTTGATTCAGTTTGTGGTGGAGTATTCATCCGCGCCATATCTCTAAAATATCTCTTGAAACTGAGCACATGCAAAGACCAGGTTGACAAGTGGGGATTTTTGCTATTCAGAAATATTCATATAATTTTATGCTTTCCATGTCCATGGAAACAAGTTTGACTTTGACACATTTTAACTTTTTTTCATGCCAATGTTCCCATATGGGAACATGTCATAACAGGCTTTATAACTTGTTTATGCGTGAAGATAAATTAATAATTTTGGACCTTGTTGATCTTAAGATAATTGCCAATGTTCTAACACATTTCTAAATTTTGAATTGACGAGGGTCCAAAAATGCCCCCAAAACGTATTTTCACCCGGTAACGGTCCATACAAAATTTGACAAATACAATTGCATTATTTTAAAACTTTTTTTCACATGTCCTTATAAATAAATGATGTAGGTATATGTAGGCAAAAGAAATTTATTATTGTAGCAGGAATTAAGGTCAAAATTTTGAATTGAACTTAAATGTTCCCATATGGGAAAGTTGAATAGAATTCTGAGATTTAAATGTTCAATTGTCAAGGTAAAATCATGAGGTTTCGCAATCTTAATTTCACTTTATTCTATTTTTTTTTGTTTAAAGGGAAATTCATCGGTACGTTGTCATCACAGACACAATTTTGGGCTAGAAGATGTATCTTGTACTGAATCCTGAAAATCATGGACATCCAGTAGAGGGCCTTCAGGGTAGCTATTATATGTTCTGTTCGCGGTGTGCGCGTTACAACCCTTGCTCCTGCATTCTTGATTCGCTGTAACTTTGGGATCAGAGATAAAGGAGTATGGAAGAAAAGGGAGTTACAATAATACAGTCGTGATGTCATGAGAGTCTGCATAAGAAGTTTCATGTTTCATGGTCAAGAAGATGGCAGATTTTACCGATGTTGTGAATGTGGACGATGCAAGTTTTACTAAAGTTCTTGATTTTTAAGGAACATGCTGGATTGAAATACGATTCCAGGATTGTCACCAGCATAGAAATGAAAGATCAAACCGTGTTTCCTGATTATATCACCTATTGGAAGGATATATCTGCTTAAAAGCAAAGGCCCCAGACCTGAACCCTGTGGAATACCAACGTTAACTGTTGTCGGAAGTGAGGTAACATCGCCAACCTTGACAACCTGAGTTCTGGCGGACAGAATAGATCAAGCACGAAACAGTCTATCCTGTAACACCGAGTCTTTCCTGCAAGCGAGAAAGCAGTATCGTATGATCTATGGTGTTCAAGCCTGAAGATAAATCAAGAAGGACCAGCAAGGTGACATTCTGCTGGTCCATTGCCCTGATGACGTCGTTATGGACTCAAACCAGCGCAGTCTCTGTGCCATGTTTGGATTTATAAGCACTCTTGAAGGCTTCAAGCAGGTCGTTATTGAGTAGGTGTCCTTCAAGCCTTCGTGAAACAATTTTCTCTAAACATGTTTAAATGAAAGATTAGATACTGGCCGGTAGTTGTTTTAAGGCATCCTGATTTACACTGGCCTTTTTTAATGAGAGGAGTGACAACTGCCTGTTCGAAAACTTTGGGAACCGTGGCATCCCCCAATGAGCTGTTGAACACATTGGATAATGAACTGATGAGAGAATCTAATCTTGCTTTAAACAGCCATGTTGGTATAGCATCCAGGCAATGGCAACAGAACTAGACTTCAGAGGAGCATGCTTATCCAATTTCCGTGATGAGCAAGTAGTCAACACATCAGTCTAATCATCAACTCCACAAGAATCAGAGAGGTTTGGTAAGATTGACAGAGCACTGAAGTAGTGAATGATCATATATCTGTTTGCCAGTAACATCAACGACATCCAGAATACCACAGCTATCTTTGGTTAGGACTAGGTCTAGTGTATGACCTGATCGATGAGTTGGACCAGCTGAAGGAGATTTATAGACACAGAATCGACATGGATACTGAAATCCCCCATTAGAACCAGATGTCCTGGTTCAATTTTGACAAGGCTGGGCTAACATTCAGAAACACTTACCACATTATTTTAATCGCGGAATTTTGCGAGGAAAACCCATTCCAGCTGCGTTAGTGGAGATAACAATCAATACCAATCTACTGGAAGTTATATACCACCTCATCATCGTAATTTATGTGATTGTCTAACAAAGATTTCATTACCTAGCTCTTCCCGGAACATTCCTGCATCATCGATTTATGTGTTCAAGAAAGTTTTGTTCTCTAAATTTCAAGAAATAAAAGATGTTTTGCAAAAATATAGGTTTGTTTCATTTTTCACGATGATCCTGCCATTGTTCCCATATGGGAACAATCCGGTATCTCTGGAACCGTTTGTGATATAACCATGAAATTTACACCATGATGAGATTGTCCTGTAAATGTGAAGTGACAATGGGATCTAGTACCGGAATGATAAAGGTTAATGCCAAATCCCAATTCCATTTTGTTATTTTGATTGCCTAGTAACTATTCTTGCTTTCGGATAGTAAGAATACATAGTGATTCTGTAATCAAGTTGGACGTGAAGTAATAATCAGATGAGTTGTTCTTTCGGATTCCCAAAATTCGTATTGTAATCTGTTGAATATGTGCAAAAGGTTGCGTCCGATTGTTCTGCTACCAATTTGCCTTTTATTGAATAATATAGATCATAAATTGATGCTAATGACATAGTCCGAAATGTACAATTGGCTCCAGTTCTCGCGGATTTGGAAAGAAGTTGTCGCGTTTATTTACAGAATTCGTTGGATCAATAAGTTTTTGTGCAACTCGCCTTGTCGTACCTGTTGTACTCTAACGGAAATTTACAATACTGTTATATTTTCCTTCACTAATGTCGATCGCAACATCCACAAATTGAATTGTTTATATTTTAATATATGATCTGAGCATGGCGTTTTTGCTTAGATTCCGTTTGCCCCAAATGATGAATTCGTTCAAAATCAATGACATTGATAAGACAACAGTTTCCTCTATTTGAGTAAGTGATAAGCGCATCTTCATAATGTAACTGTATTTTTTGCAACACTTTATCGTAGTTTGGACAAAATAACTTAGGTATTTTGTAAAGTTATACACATCAATAAAACGGTGGGTTTTCTTTTCAGTATATAATAGTGACCAACTAAATAATTTGTGGTTACACATTTCCAGCTGAATATATGGATACCGTGAATGTTAATGAATTAATATGAAACCCAACTTACTTCTGACACATGAGTGCGCAGGTGGGTTGTAGCTGTAGCCCGGGGTACACTTACACCTGCCCTTGAGACAAACAGAGTTGACCACTCGACAATGACCGTTCCGTGGACACATCTGCTCAATGCCGCCAATTCCTTTAACAATAATTAACTCATCGGTGTAATCTTCATCATTAATAACAGGATTTGTTGCAACAACAAAGGAACTTTAACATAAGCATGCACAATGAAATATTTGAAGGCAAAGTTACTCATCGAAGAAAATTGAAAATGATTTTCACCAGTGTAGGTATCAGCTATGTCTATATCGCATATGCTATGTCCCATATAATACAATCCTGCAAAGAGCCTAATTGAATATTTAAACAAAAACCTCATGTATATTTTGTTTTCTGTTTTTTTTAAAAATCGCATACGGTTGAAACAGAGAAACCGGAAGCATCGGAATCGGGTAATAATCTGTCAGACCCCAATGAAGCATGTTACCGTATCACCAGATTGTCAGATCCAGACTCTCATATCTGAAAAACGCTGTCGTTTAGCTTCCACGAAGAGGGAACGACATAAACAACCAAATATCTCATGATATGCCTCAATTTACTTACAGAACCTGAATGACCACAAGGTGATCTTTTCCGACGTTTTAATGGTTCTAATGACATCAGATGAGATCACTATAGCATGTACAGTCGTTTTCAAAAGATTGTACAATCATCTTATAGATCACAACCTGTTATGTAACTACGTATACCAATCAAGATTTATACCAGGTCACGCGACCCCTTTATTAACTACTTGAAATATATCACCAAATATGTAAGTCATTAGGTCAGCACGAAAATGTTTGCATGGTCTTCTGTGACATTTCTAATGCATATGACAGAGTTTGGCATAAGGGCTTATTACACAAGTTAAAACAATATGGCATTAATGATAACAAGCTAAATTAGTTTCATACCTTGGTTTCACAAACGGACACAAGAAAGTCAGTGTCAATGGTTGCCTCTCCAGTGAGCAAACGCTACATGCAGGAATCCCTCAGGGATCAGTTCTTGGGCGATTATTATTTTTGACTTACATTAATGACATATGTTGTGAATTAAAAACGTGACACGTTTATTCGCAGATGATACAAGCATTGGCATAGCACCAGATATTAAGCACATCGAAAACACATCTAAGACCTATGCAACTCACTTAAGTTGGCACAGATATGGTTAGAACAATTCAATCCTAACAAAACAGTTTTTCCTATTCTCACATAAAACCTCAGATGAAATACCAACGCTTATCTTAAAACACGCATGTATCAAAAAGGGTAGACTGCAACAAGCATCTTGGTATTACATTACCACCAAAACACGAAATGGAATGATGATATCAACAATATTCTTACAAGCGCTTTAAAAATGGTTTCCTCGATGAGAATGCTTAAATCAATTAAATAGGTCGAATCTGGCAAAAATATGTCTGGTGTTTATCAAACAGGTGGCGGCAGCTAGAATAGTAGCAGGCTTAAGCTTAACCAAAGTTTCATCACGTCAAAACCTATATCATGAAACAACTTCTGGTTAATAGACGAGTGAGAGAGTTTAGATTTACGCCGCACTCAGCAATATTCAAACGATATGGCTGCGGTCTGTAAATAATCGAGTCTGGACCTGACAATCCAGTGATCAACAGCATTAGCATCGATCTGCGCAATTGGGAACCGATGACATGTGTCAACGAAGTCAGCGAGCCTGACCACCCGATCCCGTTAGTCGCCTCTTACGACAAGCATGGGTTACTGAAGATCAATATTTTAACCCGGATCTTCTCGGGTGCGCATGGACGAAACGTCAACAAACTTGTATGTATAAAACCTGTTTTGGATTAACTTATCTGATATTAGTGCCTGTCTGTGTTGCGCGCCATGCGAAAAATCATTTCATTTCTTTTTCGAATGTACTTTATATGATGACTTTAGGAAGTCGCTATTCTCAGATATTGATAATTTGTAGGACGAAAAAACATTGCACACTATCTTATTCGGTGACCCTAAACGATTTGATGAGTAAAAATATATTCCTGTCTGTACACAAGTATATAGAAACTACAAACAGATTCACCAGCATATATAATATTATTGTTTCCAACGTATTAATTATAGTTCTGCCTATATATAAATTATATACTGTATAATATTTGCAAATGTATGATATATATATCTCAACACTGTATATGTTTCCCCAATGTCAAGTTTCTACTGTAAACTGAACATTTCCATTATGTAATAATATGTTTAACTGCATTTCGGGAGAAGGCGACCATATTGTGCCTTATCCCGTTGTCTTGTGGACAATAAAATATCTGTTACCAGGGGCGGTGGGGTAGCCTAGTGGTTAAAGTGTTTACTCGTCACGCCAAAGCCCGGGTTTGATCCCGCACATGGGTACAGTTCGAGAAGCCCATTTCTGGTGTCCAACGCGGTGATATTGCAGGAATATTGCTAAAAGCGGCTTTAAACTAAACTCACTCACTACAGCATGTCAGTATCTTTAAACTGTATTAGAATTTGGGGATATATCAGAACAATGAAGAAATGGTGAGTATCTTGATAAATTAACTAGTTAAGAAACATTCAGAAGGCATGGTCAAGTCACACACCAGAGAAGATTTAAATACAGACAATGAACACTTTCAACTGGTTTACACGACATGTTCCGATTACAATGGATGGGTAGCTGTCCACATGGCTCTGAAGCTGACGCTCATAAGTTTGCTTTTAAAAAAATGTGATACACTCCTTAACTATTAACTCGATCCATGGCTGAACTAATAACTTAGAACGCTCATACGTCCAAACAGATTGGTGCTCATTCTGCTCGTTTGTTGTTTAACGCCGCACTCAGCAATATTCCTCCATATGACAACAGTCTGTAAATGATCGAGTCTGGACCACACATTCCAGGGACCAACATGTCAAAGAGGAAGTGGAAGTCGCTGTGGCTGAGCGGGTTAGGCGGCTGATTTTGTGTACTGGCGATTAGGTGCCTGACTGTGAGGGTGTGGGTTCGAATACCGGATGGGAATCAACCCAAAAAAGTACTAGAATGTGTACTTTACTAAGAAAGTGTAATCCCAAATATAACATGTTACATTTGACCACTTTCTGAAATGGCATTGTGTAATCATGTCAAAGCGGGCATTCGCATGATGTGCTTCCCTTAGCATTTGCTTTTATCAGTGTTTATCAACAGAATTGTTTAAAATCATTCAAGTATATTAAAAGTGTCATATTTTCACTACGGTCTTGTGACACATTAAATGTAACCCATTATTAAGGATGCGTGATAAATGGTAAAATATTGAAAGTGTGTGTGGCAAGGTTATAAGCATGAATTACCTGGATAGCCTCCTGACTGATACGAGGATCCCCTCTCCTTCGTCCTTCGTGCACCTGCAACACCACCTTAAATAATCAGCACAGTCGGCGATTGTCGCCAACGCATTCTTGTGTCACACTCAACCAGTGTGAGAAAATTGACTATTTACAACAGGTTCTAGACAACAATTCCGAAACTATTCTTGCTTTCGGACACTAAGGATAGATGGAGATTATATTATCAAGTTGGACGTGAAGTAATAATGAGAGTCCCAAAGTCCGTAATCTGTTGAATATGTTCAAAAGGATGCTTTAGAATGTTCTGCTCCTAAGTTGCCTTTGATTGGATAATATAGATTAATATGGTAATGTTAATGACATAGTACGAAATGTACAAGTTGCTCGAGTTCTCATGGATTTGGAAAGATGTTTGTCGCGTTTATTTACAGTTTTCGTTGGATTAATACATTTTCGTGCAACTGGCCTTGTCGTACCTGTTGTACTCAAATGGGGATTCACAATACTGTTGAGGTTAATATATTTTCCTTCACTAGTGTCGATCGCAACATCGATATATTGACGTTGTTTCTATATTAAATATATTCTGAGCATGGCCTTCTGTAACTTCTCTATTTTACAACGATTTTCCTTAATCGTAGGAATGATAAAAATGCCCAGATTCTGTTTGCCCCAAATGATGAATTCGTTCAAAGGGACATGCTTCTTGGCTTTGTCCATCTCTCTTGGACAATAATAAACAATAACATTGATAATATAACATAACTTCTACTCGATTTAGTCATTAATATATCTTCATAATGTATTTCCGTATAGAATAGTGACCCACTCAACAATTTGTGAGTAAGTGATTGAGTTTTTACGCTGTTTTGAGCAACTTTCCAGCAATATCAAGGCGGGGGACATCAGAAACGGGCTTCACACATTGTACCCATGTTGGGAATAGAACCCGGGCCTTCAGCGTCACGAGCGAACGCTTAAACCACTAGGCTACCCCTCCGCCTCTAAAGAATTTGTTGTTACACGTTTTCAGCTGAATATATGGTGACCCTGGATGTTTATCAATTATGATGAGTGATTGAGTTTAGTTTTACGCCGCACTCAGCAATATTCAAGCTATATTGCTGCGGTCTGTAAATAATCGAATCTGGACCTGACAATTCAGTGATCAACAGCATGAGCATCGATGTACGCAGTTGGTATACGATGACATGTGTCAACGAAGTCAGCGAGCCTGACCCTCGATCCCGTTAGTCGCCTCTTACGACAAGCATGGGTTACCGAAGATCAATAGTCTAACCCAGATCTTCACGGGTTCAATTATGAAAACACCTAATTTACCTTTGCGGCATGTGCGCGTATATCTGTTGTAGGTGAAGCCCGGAAGACATTTACACCTGGCCTCTAAACATTCAGATTTGACCACTCGACAGTGACTGTTCCTTGAACACATCTCGTCAATGCCACCTGTTCATTCAAGAATAATAAACTCATTAACATAATCTGTATCATTAACTGTAAGTCCCCATGGGCCTTAGTAATGTGATCTATCTTCAGTTGTTGGCGATCTATAGCCCGTATTTTATATTGTATTGTCTTCTTTAATTGGAATATTTTAACTTTGCGCTATTTTTATATTTATAACTGTGATTCTCTAGTCTGTTTACTGTCCATCGTCGACAGGTTTTAATCTCCAAAATGTTTCTACTTTTTATTGTTTGGCTTGTTTCGTCACGATATGGCTGCAATATTGCCGATGTGACGTTAAATATTAACTCACTCACTCACTCACTCTGTATCATTAACAACAGGATTAGTTACAACAACAAAAAACTTTGTCAAATGCAAATTAAGTTTGATAACATACGAATACGCTATGTTATGGCTGAATGCAAAATCACTTAAAAACATGTATGTTGTCAAAAAGAACATTGGAAATGATTTTCACCAGGGTAGGTATCATATCTCTCTCACATAATCAATCCTGCAAAGAACCTAATTTAATATTTAAACAAAAAACTTATGTGTACTTTGGTTTTCAAATGGCATACGGTTGTAACAGTGTGTGTGCGAGTTTAATTTTACCCCGCACGCAGCAATATTCCAGCTATATGGCGGCGGTCTGTAAATAATAGAGTCGGTGGGAACCGATGTCATGTGTCAACCAAGTCAGCGAGCCTGACCACCCGATCCCATCAGTTGCCTCTTACGGCAAGCATAGTTTGCTGTTCTAACCCGAACCATATGTATGTTTTGAGCGGGTGGTAAACATAGCTAACTCACAATTAACAGTCGTAAATATTTGTTAAATTCACAGTTCAAAGATGAACCCTTACAAGTACTACCTTGAATGATTACATGGGACAAAATGACATACAAAACCAGACTTTCATGCATCTTATCCAAACCACTAAACTTTTATGGTGATTATAATTCTATACATTTGCAACATTTGCAATTGAAACTCCGTGAATTGTTTACATCTTGGAACAAGATTGAAGACAACATATCAGTGCAGTAATATTTCAAATGTTGAATATGTTGCCTTATAAAGCATTTTAGTGATGTACTGTACACCCAGATAAGAATTCCACGTTATCACAACGGTATTCTGTGGACTCCAATTTACGTTGTCACAACGTTGTGACCTGACGTTGTGTTACGTCATTTGTATGTCGCCACAGGGTTAAAGTTATTTGATTCTAATGTATTTTACGTTGTCTTAACGTTCTATTTAACGTTAATATTTGAATAGTTTTCCCTGTAGTGAACAGTACATAATAAACAAAGCAGAAATTCACATCAAAGTTTATTCGCTAATTTGCATGTTGGTTTGGTCGTGTGTTTTCTGAAGCTGTAGCTGAACAGTGAAGAAAGAATCTCAAAGTGAAAGGTTTTACAGAAAGCTCTATCGTGACATGGTATAGCTGAGTTACATTGAGTCCAAGGCATAACGTTTCCTCAACGTAAATTTACAACGTTTGTTTTGTTCATCAAAGAGGACATTGACATTCTGTGCTTCCCTAAGCATCAACGTGTTCAAGGTTTATCAACAGAAGTGTTTGCAAAGATTTAAATATATTGAACATGTCATATTTATTCTACGTTCATCTGAGACATTAACCGGACCCCATTATTAAGGATGCGTGATAAGTCACATTCAAATTTTTTAAATGTGTAGCCTGACCAACCGATCCCGTTAGTCGTCTCTCACGACAAATATAGATTGCTGAGGACAAATTCTAATCGGGTCTTCTCTGTACCCCATTTTTAGGATGCGTGAGGAATGATAAAATCTTAAAAGCGTGTGTTGCGAGTTTATTTTCATAAATTACCTGTATAGCTTAGAGGCTGAAACGACGGTCGGTTCTTCTTATTACCTCGTGCACCTGTGACACCACCTTAAATAATTAGCAGAGCCAGTGGTTGAAGCCAACGCATTCTTGAGTCACACCCAACTAGTGTGAGAAAATTTACAACAGGTTCTCGACCTCAATTCCAAATCATGGATTTTCACATTAATCGGTCATCCACAAACGTGAGAATCAAACATTATTTTAAAAATGTGAAGAAGACATGAAGAGATAGTCTTTACGAATAAATGCTTTGCATAAATTTAAGCACCACTCGGTAATGTTTACAAAGTTGCACACCTACCAGAAAAGTGTCTTATTCAAATGGTAACATGTGTATCCACATATTGGAGACAGTCTTTCTTTATGACGCTGCACAAAAGATTTACAACTCGATCTCAAGATACCCACAGAGTGAACTAACTTATGTAAATACACCCAACTCACTTCTCGAGCAGGTGTTCTTCGTTTTCTGGTGGTGGTAACCCGGAACACACTTGCAGGTGCCACGGGAACACCTTGAGTTTGACTTGTTACAGTCAGTGTTCCTGTTACATTTCTGATTGATGCCAACAGTTCCTTCAAACACAAATAACACATTGACAAGTCAAACCTTGACAAATAAACAGTTCACATGATACTGAATTGCTGATGGGTCACCGTATATTTACCTTTTTCGCTACATACATTAAGACACTCCAAACATGGTAGATGTGATATGACTGCAAATAACTTTCTTACCCATGTCATCAGGTAACCAACATAGCCGTGACGGTTTTAGAATGATCATTGGTAAGTTGATAGCAACAACATATATCATTTGCGACAATCGTTCTTAATTGAATGCGAATGGTTAACATATTAGACCAAGATTCAAGACAGCAAACAGCAGTTAATGTCAGTGCAGTAATAGTTGAAATGTTGATGATTATGTTGCCTTATAAAGCATTTACAACACAACTCCATCTCAAGATTTCCACAGAGTGAACTAACTAATGTAAATACACCCAACTCACTTCTCGAGCAGGTGTTCTTCGTTTTCTGGTGGTGGTAACCCGGAACACACTTGCAGGTGCCACGGGAACACCTTGAGTTTGACTTGTTACAGTCAGTGTTCCTGTTACATTTCTGATTGATGCCAACAGTTCCTTCAAACACAAGTAACACACTGACAAGTCAAACCTTGACAAATAAACAGTTCACATTATACTGAATTGCTGATGGGTCACCGTATATTTACCTTTTTCGCTACATACATTAAGACACTCCAAACATGGTAGATGTGATATGACTGCAAATAACTTTCTTACCCATGTCATCAGGTAACCAACATAGCCGTGACGGTTTTAGAATGATCATTGGTAAGTTGATAGCAACAACATATATCATTTGCGACAATCGTTCTTAATTGAATGCGAATGGTTAACATATTAGACCAAGATTCAAGACAGCAAACAGCAGTTAATGTCAGTGCAGTAATAGTTGAAATGTTGATGATTATGTTGCCTTATAAAGCATTTACAACACAACTCCATCTCAAGATTTCCACAGAGTGAACTAACTGATGTAAATACACCCAACTGACTTCTCGAGCAAGTGTTCTTCGTTTTCTGGTGGTGGTAGCCCGGAACACACTTGCAGGTGCCACGGGAACACCTTGAGTTCAGCACGTGGCATTTAGTGCTCTTGTTACAGTTCTGATTGATGCTAACAGTTCCTTCAAAAGTAAGTGACACGTTGACCTACTTAAACCTTGGCAAATTAATAATTCGCATTATACTGAATTGCTGATAGGTCACCGTATATTTAATATTTTTGCTTCAAACATTGTGACACACCAAAAATGATAGAGGAGATATGACTGCTAATTAATTTCTTACCCATTTCATCAGGTAACCAATTTTATCCGTGAAGGTTTTAGAATGATCATTGGTAACTTGTGAACAACAACAGATATCCTTGGTTACTTACGTCCCCGTTCGTGATAACAATCTCCAAGGAAATATCAAACGTACACGAAATCACGTGGTGAATGGAGATTTAGTGACATATCAAAAAGGGCGAGGTATACGGTGTATGGCATTTGGATCCTTTTCACTAATTTTGCTTGGCGTTTTTTTGCTTTTTCAGTATGGTTTAACGCCCCACTCAGCAATATTCCAGCTATATGACGGCAGTCTGTAAACAATCGAGGCTGGACAAGACAATCCAGTGATGAACATCATGAGTACCGATCTACGCAATTGGGATACGATGACATATGTCAACCACTTCAGTGAGGCAGCTCACCCAGTCCCGTCAGTCGCATGTGTGTCGTGCCCGTTTGCAATTTGCAATAAATACAATAATGCTGGCCCTTTGCAGGGTTGGTGAAGGCCAGGCCAAGTAGGTATAGATTTATACTTGTAAATACCATGAGCATTGCTGAATTCGTCCTGAAACGATGGTGTGTTGACCCCGTCACCTTCCATATGGTGAAATTACATACCTTGATTCCAATTTGTTTCCATCGATAATACATTTAGGCAGATGCTAATCTACCCAATCAATACAAACTCCACGTATTGATCTCTTGAACAAAACACAACGCCGCTTATCTTTATGCTGATAACATATCCTCTGAGGGCCAAACTTTTGAGTAAATATTTTAGTAGAGCGGCAGTCACACCGCCACGGACCTTCCACAAACCTAGTGGGCAGTGTGGTGAAATGCTTCGACAAAGGCCTGTCCAGCAAGACATGTCAACATGGATGTCAACCTTCTTCTTCAATGCTTCAAGATTCTAGTTCTAGTGATTTCTTGAGCTTAACCATTCCTGAACAGCTGTTGTGTTATATACTAGTTATGTGATACAGGTATCTTAAATGGAAAAAAAAATGAAAATAACATAGTGATTCCCCCATCATCCAAGAAGGATCATAATTTCGAAATCGGAACCCCTATTCCAAAAGGGACATGCAATGACGAATTGCTAAGTATTATGTTGAGTTATGATACATATTATTCTTAAAGATTGAAAGAGCACGTCTTTTTATATTTAACCACAACATGAAATGGAAGCTAACAACCATCAAGTGTTAATATCAACTATTGTATTGCAAGAAGGACAGGGCATCAAATGAAAATCGCAGGTATGAATAGTGATTTAGGGTTCTAGAGTCAATTTATTTTTGTACTTTTGTAGAAGTAAAAAGACTCAGAATGCCAGTTCTGTATATATTTATCATCAAATATCCCCTCTGAGTCATGATTAAGCGCTTAACGTTTTAAACTATAATCTGTAAGTATATATTAAGCACGATTTAACTTTTTATTGATATTGGCAAAATTCATAATGGTCATGATAATAACTAAGACCAAAGACATTCCTGGGAATATATTTCAAAGACATGTTTCAGGCGCAAAGCATGTTTAACATTTGTTGTGAAATGAAAAGCAATTTGAAATGTTTGACTGTTGCTAGTTGTATACATCGTTATGATTAGGGGAAATAAATTACAAGTAAAATGGTTGGTCAAAGGAACTTTGCACGTGAAATTGGCCTTAACCCAAAAAATGTTATCAATCAATACAATAAACGGTGATACCAATTTTTCATCTCCACTGAATAACCATTTTGTATTTGTAAACATTTTAGCCACCATGAAATTGTGTTCTTGCCTTGTAGGATATATTGTATTACCTGCAGTTCTGCGTGCTTGAGTCACAGGTGGAGCACTCGTTGTCGTCTCCCTATCACTCATACCCACTACAATTAATAAATAAAAAGATTCATAACTGACATATATTGTGGAAGATATATTTTCTTTCTTATGTTGAGAGCGTATTGTTTCAATATTTGTGATGTATTGTTCTAAAGCCAATGAAGTTTTGTAAAAGTAAAAATAACTCAGAATGCCACTTCTGTATATATTACTGTTATTACGGTTAAACTATTAACATTTAAACTATACTTTGTAAGATTATGATCAACACGATGTAGTTATTCATTGATTTTGGCAAATTTCATAATGGTCATGATCATAGCTAAGACCAAAGACATTGCTGAGAATAGATTTCAAAGAAATGTTACAGGTGGCAAAACATGTTCATGAACTTTACATGGTGATACCATTTTTTGAAATGACATCACTAAATAAGCATTGTGCATTTGTACCACCACTCGAATAACCACCATCAAATTTATTCTTTGCCTTGTAGGTTATATTGTATTACCTGCAGTTCTGCGTGTTTGGGATAGGGCACCCGTTGTCGCCACACGAACATCTGCAAGACACGCAATATCCTGAGATCTATTTGATACGTTTAGAGAGTTTGGACGAATATAGTGAATTTAATGTTTTAAAACATTAATTTCCAGAAGAGGTGAACTATTTTTGGTCAGCGATTGAGTGCTATTTCACACTGCAAGGTACACATGCTCAATGGAAGACTAGTGATTGACGGGTCAACCCAACCTGAAACTGATTTCTCCTGAACGAGCAGGGCGGTGTGCTGGCCTTGTTGTTAAGACATTCGCTCGTCACGGCGAAGACCTGGGTTCGATAATCTACATACGTACAGTGTGCCCATGTCTGGTGTCCTCCGTTGTGATTTTGTTGGAGTATTGCTAAAACGGCGTAAAATCTTACTCCTTACCAAAGACCACACACCCTTGTCCGTGTTTTGCCTACATTATGATAACATGTAGACACTACAGTCATATTGGGTGTTCGAACTGGGTTTTTCAGCAAGTCGGGTGAATACCAAACACACTTAAAAGGTGATGCTTTCTTACACGATACGAGAGAGATAGTTATACCAGGGTTTATGATTGATCTCAAAACGTAATAACATCATTAATATTCAACGAATTTGTTGTAATTGAGAACGTTCTGTTCCAAGAAAATAATTCGTGTAAACATCAAAGCCTTGTCAAAGGACATTTTCATCAGATTTGAATACTATGATAACGTAATGGCATCAATCTGTTCTCAAGAACAGAACAATACGACATCGCATCGTTTCAGTGACCAATATTTTTTTAGCAAGAACCTAATCTACGCACGTGTATCTATCGGAAACATGTGTTCTTCAACCAACTTGCTTGGGTTTATAAGTTATACTTACGTCTTTGTAAATAGTATACAACATATCCGTCTTCGGCACTTGTACCCTGTACAATCTCACGTTGTATGGCAGACCGATAACCCTGGCAGGTGCTTGTCGTGGCATCGTAGACATGTGCTGCGCATGATGTGTCGGAAACGCATTCTGCTGCACATCGAAGGTTAGAGGAAGCATTTCTTCCCTTCCATAAAAGATGTAATTTCCTCTTAACTGTGACTTGTTTAAAGTATTCAGAGTCAACAGCCGTTACTGCAGCCAGATATAACCAAATTAAGCTCAGAACCCTGACTGTGTCCTTCATGGTGGTTTTGGAAATGGTTCGGTTTCCGTGAGTACAATCAATGATGGAACACTGATGGTAACTGATATACGACATTCATTTTGTATATCGTTTGTGGGAACCGATTGATTTTGAATTTTAGATTAGCATTTGAAACAGTCCATCAAAGGTAAAGAAGATTCTTATCAACATTTCATCCACGTGCTTGATCTCCGTCAACGAAAGAACGTAAAGGAACAATATCCAAAACATCTGCAGAAATGTGTTTCATCCTACGTATCTATATAACTTTCTTTATTTGGGGAACGGTCCTAATGAGAGCGTGCGTGAAAGTACTTCAAAGTATATTTAGCATCCATGTTATCAATCTTAGAATATGTCTATTTTCTAACCTGAGGTTAGAATTTCTAAGAATCGCCAGTACCGTACAGTTATCAAAAGTCTGTAAGTCTCCATTCTTATTCTGATTAAATAATAAATTTATAAATAAATTCGTTTTGGACCAAGTCCGCTCCGTGGGCTTTGCACGAACCACAATGGCATTTCACTCCAATACCGCATACCGAGCACATGTTGTTTAAGAAGTTGTTTACAGAGCTTTACACTAAAAGAATGGAGATTCGGTTATTAATGTCAATATCGGAACAACCACCCTTAGCGCTGATGGTCGTGGTGCCCAGTGGCGGAGCACCGAAGGTACACGGTAGGAAAAATTATGTTCTTGGGGTAAAGGTTTGGACAAAACGCCAGGAAGGGCAATTCGGCAATGCATATTTGTCTCAATAAATCTGACCGCTGCAAATGTGGGCGAGCGGTACATTTGCAGAACTTTCACACTGGGTTAAAGCATGTTTCCCATGAGTCAGTTTATACTGATGTAACCAATGATGAGTTGTGGTGCCTTCATGGTCTAGTGCAATACGACACCTAAACAGATGACGCTGAGTAACGCAAGGTTTTGGAGTCATCTAAGGGAAGTATACTGTCCTGTCGTCCGTAACGTAGATATCGTGTTCACCTACCCTGGTGTGCTTGGTAACCTGGAAGATGAATTGGACGTATCGCTGACGTTGGGGCTGGATGTGTTGCTCATTCAAACAGGCGTGCATTGCTGTGTCACTAAATAGTCTGAGCTCTGACCTTGGCCGATCTATGTCATTGTGGTAGTGTGGTATCAATTCCATAAATAAACCAACAGAATATGGTTGCAGTAACGGCTGTTGACTCTGAATACTTTAAACAAGTCACAGTTAAGAGGGAATTGCATCTTTCGTGGAAGGGAAGAAATGCTTCCTCTAACCTTCGATGTGCAGCAGAATGCCACGACACTACGATACCACGACAAGCACCTGCCAGGGTTATCGGTCTGCCATTCAACGTGAGATTGTACAGGGTACAAGTGCCGAAGACGGATATGTTGTATACTATTTACAAAGACGTAAGTATAACTTATAAACCCAAGCAAGTTGGTTGAAGAACACATGTTTCCGATAGATACACGTGCGTAGATTAGGTTCTTGCTAAAAAAATATTGGTCACTGAAACGATGCGATGTCGTATTGTTCTGTTTTTGAGAACAGAGTGATGCCATTACGTGATAACAGTATTCAAATCTGATGAAAATGTCCTTTCGACAAGGCTTTGATGTTTACACAAATTATTTTCTTGGGACAGAACGTTCTCAATTACAACAAATTCGTTGAATATTAATGATGTGACGATTTGAGATCAATCATAAACCCTGGTATAACTATCTCTCTCGTATCGTGTAAGAAAGCATCACCATTAAAGTATGTTTGGTGTTCACCCGTCTTGCTGAACAACCCAGTTCGAACACCCAATATGACTGCAGTGTCTACATGTTATCATAATGTAGGCATAACACGGACAAGGGTGTGGTCTTTGGTAAGGAGTAAGATTTTACGCCTTTTAAGCAATTCTCCAACAAAATCACAGCGGAGGACACCAGACATGGGCACACTGTACGTATGTAGATAATCGAACCCAGGTCTTCGCCGTGACGAGCGAACGTCTTAACAACAAGCACACCGCCCTGCTCGTTCAGGAGAAATCAGTTTCAGGTTGGGTTGACCCGTCAATCACTAGTCTTCCATTGAGCATGTGTACCTTGCAGTGTGAAATAGCACTCAATCGCTGACCAAAAATAGTTCACCTCTTCTGGAAATTAATGTTTTAAAACATTAAATTCACTATATTCGTCCAAACTCTCTAAACCTATCAATTAGATCTCAGGACATTGCGTGTCTTGCAGATGTTCGTGTGGTGACAACGGGTGCCCTATCCCAAACACGCAGAACTGCAGGTAATACAATATAACCTACAAGGCAAAGACTAAGTTTGATGGTGGTTATTCGAATAGTGGTACAAATGCACAATGCTTATTTAGTGATGTCATTTCAAAAAATGGTATCACCATGTAAAGTTCATGAACATGCTTTGCCACCTGTAACATTTCTTTGAAATCTATTCTCACCAATGTCCTTGGTCTTAGCTATGATCATGACCATTATGAAATTTGCCAAAATCAATGAATAACTACATCGTGTTGATCATAATCTTACAAAGTATAGTTTAAATGTTAATAGTTTAACCGTAAAAACAGTAATATATACAGAAGTGGCATTCTGAGTTTTTTTTACTTTTACAAAACTTCATTGGCTTTAGAATAATACATCACAAATATTGAAACAATACGCTCTCAACATAAGAAAGAAAATATATCTTCCACAATATATGTCAGTTATGAATCTTTTTATTTATTAAGTGTAGTGGGTATGAGTGATAGGGAGACGACAACGAGTGCTCCACCTGTGACTCAAGCACGCAGAACTGCAGGTAATACAATATATCCTAGAAAGGCAAGAACACAATTTCATGGTGGCTAAAATGTTTACAAATACAAAATAGTTATTCAGGAGATGTAAAATTGGTATCACCGTTTATTGTATTGATTGATAACATTTTTTGGGTTAAGGCCAATTTCACGTGCAAAGTTCCTTTTGACAAACCGTATTACTTGTAATTTATTTCCCCTAATCATAACGATGTATACAACTAGCAACAGTCAAACATTTCAAATTGCTTTTCAGTTTACAGCAAATGTTGAACATGTTTTGCGCCTGAAACATGTCTTTGAAATATATTCCCAGGAATGTCTTTGGTCTTTGTACTTATCATGACCATTATGAATTTTGCCAATATCAATAAAAAGTTAAATCGTGCTTAATATATACTTACAGATTATAGTTTAAAACGTTAAGCGCTTAATCATGACTCAGAGAGGATATTTGATGATAAATATATACGGAACTGGCATTTCTGAGTCTTTTTACTTCTACAAAACTACAAAAATAAATTGACTCTAGAACCCTAAATCACTCTTTATGCCTGCAATTTTCATTTGATGCCCTGTCCTCCTTGTAATACAATAGTTGATATTAACACTTGATGGTTTTTAGTTTCCATTTCATGTTGAGGTTAAATATAAAAAAAATTGCTCTTTCAATCTTTAAGAATAATATTTATGAATAACTCAACATAATACTTAGCAATTCGTCACTGCATGTCCCTTTTGTAATCAGGGTACCGATTTCGAAATAATGATCCTTTTTGGATGATGGGGGAAATCACTAAATGATTAATGTTATTTTCATTTTTGTTGTATTTAAGATACCTGTATCGCACAACTAGTATATAACACAACAGCTGTTCAGGAATGGTTAAGCTCAAGAAATCACTAGAACTAGAATCTTGAAGTATTGAACAAGAAGGTTGACATCCATACTTGGTGGCTGTCAATGTCTTGCTGTACAGGCCTTTGTCGAAGCATTTCACCACACTGCCCACTAGGTTTGTGGAAGGTCCGTGGCGGTGTGACTGCCGCTCTACTAAAATATCTACTCAAAAGTTTGGCCCGCAGAGGGTCCGTTATCAGCATAAAGATAAGCGGCGTTGTGTTTTGTTCAAGAGATCAATACATGGAATTTTGTATTGATCTGATAGATTAACATCTGCCTAAATGTATTATCGATGGAAACAAAGTGTCTTGTGACTAAAAAAAATGGAATCAAGGTATGTAATTTCACCATATGGAAGGTGACGGGGGCAACACACCATCGTTTCAGGACGAATTCAGCAATGCTCATGGTATATACAAGTATAACTATATACCTACTTGGCCTGACCTTTACCAACCCTGCAAAGAGCCAGCATTATTGTATTTATCGCAGATTGTGAACGGGCATGACACAGATGCGACTGACGGGACTGGGTGAGCTGCCTCGCTGAAGTGGTTGACATATGTCATCGTATCCCAATTGCATAGATCGGTACTCATGATGTTCATCACTGGATTGTCTTGTCCAGCCTCGATTGTTTACAGACTGCCGTCATATAGCTGGAATATTGCTAAGTGTGGCGTTAGGCCAAAGTGAAAAAGCCAAAAAACGCCAAGCAAAATTAGTGAAAAGGATCCAAATGCCATACACCGTATTCCTCGCCCTTTTTGATATGTCACTAAATCTCCATTCACCACGTGATTTCGTGTACGTTTGATATTTCCTTGGAGATTGTTATCACGAACGGGGACGTAAGTAACCAAGGATATCTGTTGTTGTTCACAACTTACCAATGATCATTCTAAACCCGCCATGGATAAAATTGATTACCTGATGACATGGGTAAAAGTAATTAGCAGTCATATTGGCCTCTATCATTTTTGGTGTGTCACACTGTTTGAAGCGAAAAAAGTAAATATACGGTGACCTATCAGCAATTCAGTATAATGTGAATCGTTTATTTGCCAACTTGTCAACGTGTTACTTGTGTTTGAGGGAACTGTTGGCACGAGGTAATAAGAAGAACCGACCGTCGTTTCAGCCTCTAAGCTATACAGATAATTTATGATAATAAACTCGCAACACACGCTTTTAAGATTTTATCATTCCTCACGCATCCTTAAAATGGGGTACAGAGAAGACCCGATTAGAACTTGTCCTCAGCAATCTATATTTGTCGTGAGAGACGACTAACGGGATCGGGTGGTCAGGCTACACATTTAAAAAATTTGAGTGTGACTCAAGAAAGCGTTGGGTCAATTACTGACTGCTGATCATTCAAGGTGTTGTTGCAGGTGCACGTGGGACGAAGGAGAGGGGACGTTCGTTTCAGCAACGAGGTTTTCCAGGTAATATATAATACACATGCGACACACACTTTAAAGATTTTATTGTTTATCACGCATCCTTAATAATGGGGTCCGGTTAATGTCTCAGATGAACGTAGAATAAATATGACACGTTCAATATATTTAAATCTTTGCAAACACTTCTGTTGATAAACCTTGAACACGTTGATGCTTAGGGAAGCACAGCATGTCAATGTCCTCTTTGATGAACAAATGGCACTTAATACCCCAGCTAACACGTTTTCGCAACGTTGTGGGAAGGTTGTAGATTGGTAACGTCATGGCACAACGTTGTAACCACATTAGTATTACATCATTTTTTAACGTTATGTCACAACGTAAAAACAACGTTGTAAATTTACGTTGAGGAAACGCTATGCCTTGTACTCAATGTAACTCAGCTATACCTTATATATATAGAAATAGAAATATAGAAATATCATTACCATAAAAGTTTAGTGGTTTGGATAAGAAGCATGAAAGTCTGGTTTTGTATGTCATTTTGTCCCATGTAATCATTCAAGGTAGTACTTATAAGGGTTCATCTTTGATGAACGTCGTGTAATATGAGAGAAGCGTATGTTGCCCAGTGTTATAAATGGTTGTGAATTGGAACTGAAAATATGCATAAACTGTGAATTTAACAAATATTTACGACTGTTAATTGTGAGTTAGCTATGTTTACCACCCGCTCAAAACATGCATATGATATGATTATGTTAATGAGTTTATTATTCTTGAATGAACAGGTGGCATTGACGAGATGTTTTCATGGAACATTCACTGTCGAGTGGTCAACTCTGAATGTTTAGAGGCCAGGTGTAAATGTATTCCGGGCTTCACCTACAACAGATATACGCGCACATGCCTCAAAGGTAAGTTGGGTGTTATCATAATTGAACCCGTGAAGATCCGGGTTAGACTATTGATCTTCGGTAACACATGTTTGTGGAAAGAGGGGACTAACGGGATCGAGGGTCAGGCTCGCTGACTTGGTTGACACATGTCATCGTATACCAACTGCGTACATCGATGCTAATGCTGTTGATCACTGGATTGGCGGGTCCAGACTCGATTATTTACAGACCGCAGCAATATAGCTGGAATATTGCTGAGAGCGGCATAAAACTAAACTCACTCACTCATCATAATTGATAAACATCCAGGGTCACCTTATATTCAGCTGAAAACGTGTAACAACAAATTGTTTAGAGGCGGAGGGGTAGCCTAGTGGTTAAAGCGTTTGCTTGTGATGCTGAAGGCCCGGGTTCTATTCCCAACATGGGTACAATGTGTGAAGCCCGTTTCTGATGTCCCCCGCCTTGATATTGCTGAAATGTTGCCCAAAAAAACTCACTCACTTACTCATAAATTGTTGAGTGGGTCACTATTCTATACCGAAATACATTATGAAGATATATTGATGACTAAATCGAGTAGAAGTTATGTTATATTATCAATGTTATTGTTAATTATTGTCCAAGAGAGATGGGCAAAGCCAAGAAGCATGTCCTTTTGAACGAATGCATCATTTGGGGCAAACAGAATCTGGGCATTTTTATCATACCTACGATTAAGGAAAATCGTTGTAAAAGAGAAAAGTTACAGAAGGCCATGCTCAGAATATATATAATATAGAAACAACGTCAATATATCGATGTTGCGATCGACACTAGTGAAGGAAAATATATTAACCTCAACACGAAAATGTATTAGTCCAGCGAATACTGTAAATAAACGCAACAAACTTCTTTTCAAATCTATGAGAACTCGAGCCACTTGTACATTCCGGACTATGTCATTAACATTACCTTATTAATCTATATTATCCAATCAAAGGCAACTTAGGAGTAGAACATTCTAAAGCATCCTTTTGAACATATTCAACAGATTACGGACTTTGGGACTCTCATTATTACTTCACGTCCAACTTGATAATATAATCTCCATCTATCCTTAGTGTCCGAAAGCAAGAATAGTTGTCTAGAAACTGTTGCAAATAGTCAATTTCCTCACACTGGTTGAGTGTGACACAAGAATGCGTTGGCGACAATCGCCGACTGTGCTGATTATTTAAGGTGGTGTTGCAGGTGCACGAGGGACGAAGGAGAGGGGATCCTCGTATCAGTCGGGAGGCTATCCAGGTAATTTATGCTTATAACCTTGCCACACACACTTTCAACATTTTACCATTTATCACGCATCCTTAATAATGGGTTACATTTAATGTGTCATGTGTGAAAATATGACACTTTTAATATACTTAAATGATTTTAAACAATTCTGTTGATAAACACTGATAAAAGCCAATGCTTAGGGAAGCACATCATGTGAATGCCCGCTTTGACATGACTACACAATGCCATTTCAGAAAGTGGTCAAATGTAACATGTAATATTTGGGATTACACTTTCTTAGTAAAGTACACATTCTAGTACTTTTTTGGGTTGATTCCCATCCGGTATTCGAACCCACACCCTCAGAGTCAGGCACCTAATCGCCAGCACACAAAACCAGCCGCCTAACCCGCTCAGTCACAGCGACTTCCACTTCCTCTTTGACATGTTGGTCCCTGTAATGTGTGGTCCAGACTCGATCATTTACAGACTGTTGTCATATGGAGGAATATTGCTGAGTGCGGCGTTAAACATCAAACAAGCAGAATGAGCACCAATATGTTTGGACGTATGAGCGTTCTAAGTTATTAATTCAGCCACGGATCGAGTTAATAGTTAAGGAGTGCATCACATTTTGTTTTTAAAAACAAACTTATGAGCGTCAGCTTCAGAGCCATGTGGACAGAAACCCATCCACTGTAATCGGAACATGTCGTGTAAACCAGTTGAAAGTGTTCATTGTCTGTATTTAAATCTTCTCTGGTGTGTGACTTGACCATGCCTTCTGAATGTTTCTTAACTAGTTACTTTATCAAGATACTCACCATTTCTTCATTGTTCTGATATATCCCCAAATTCTAATACAGTTTAAAGATACTGACATGCTGTAGTGAGTGAGTTAAGTTTAAAGCCGCTTTTAGCAATATTCCTGCAATATCACCGCGTTGGACACCAGAAACGGGCTTCTCCAATTGTACCCATGTGCGGGATCAAACCCGGGCTTTGGCGTGACGAGTAAACACTTTAACCACTAGGCTACCCCACCGCCCCTGGTAACAGATATTTTATTGTCCACAAGACAACGGGATAAGGCACAATATGGTCGCCTTCTCCCGAAATGCAGTTAAACATATTATTACATAATGGAAATGTACAGTTTACAGTAGAAACTTGACATCGGGGAAACATATGCAGTGTTGAGATATATATACATACACTTGCAAATATTATACAGTATATAATTTATATATAGACAGAACTATAATTAATACGTTGGAAACAATAATATTATATTAGCTGGTGAATCTGTTTGTAGTTTCTATTTACTTGTGTACTGACAGGAATATATTTTTACTCATCAAATCGTTTAGGTTAGGGTCACTGAATATGATAGTGTGCAGTGTTTTTTGTCCTCCAAATTATCAATATCTGAGAATAGCGACTTCCTAAAGTCATCATATAAAGTACATTCGAAAAAGAAATGAAATGAATTTTCGCATGGCGCGCAACACAGACAGGCACTAATATCAGATAGGTTAATCCGAAACAGGTCGAAATTTAATATGCTGCAACTATGTCTCGATCTAGTGTGCAATACGTTTGTGTATCTCTTACCGCAATTGTAATATGTCGGTGGCAACGCGGATTGCTCCGATACGACAGTTCTTAAAGAAGGTACGGACGGACTTTTGAAGGTAGACTATTCCATGGGAAATAATGCATCTATAACATAGGATATTTCAAAAGCGGATGTCCGTGCAAAAGGTATGACAAAATTGTGACAATTCATGAGATTATATTTGGTGCTTTCTAACACAGAAAGTGGTATAAGATCAGTAACATATGATGGGCATTGCTTATTAATTATTTTATACATACAAGTTTGTTGACGTTTCGTCTATGCGCACCCGTGAAGATCCGGGTTAGAATATTGATCTTCAGTAACCCATGCTTGTCGTAAGAGGCGACTAACGGGATCGCTTAGTCAGGCTCGCTGACTTCGTTGACACTTGTGATCGGTTCGCAATTGCGGAGATCGATGCTCATGCTGTTGATCACTGGATTGTCAGGTCCAGACTCGATTATTTACAGACCGAAGCCATATAGCTCGAATATTGCTGAGTGCGGCGTAAAACTAAACTCTCTCACTCGTCTATTAACCAGAGGTTGTTTTTTTGATATAGGTTTTGACGTGATAAAACTTTGGTTAAGCTTAAACCTGCTACTATTCTAGCTGCCTCCACCTATAGTATAGTTTTATAGGAAGAGCAATAGTTAGTTCCAGACACAGGAAGCATACTCTAATGTGGGTCTGATAAACACCAGACATATTTTTTGCCAGATTCGGTCTACTTAATTGATATTTCAGTATTGTCATCGATAAATCCATTTTTGAAGCACTTGTAGAATATTGTTGATATCATCATTCCATTTCGTGTTTTTGTGATAATGTAATACCAAGATGCTTGTGGCAGTCTACCCTTTCGATACATGCGTGTTTTAAGATAACCGTTGGTACTTCATCTGAGGTTTTATGTGAGAATAGTATGTACTTGGTTTTGTTAGGATTGAATTGTTCTAACCATGTCTGTGCCCACTTAAGTGAGTTGCATAGGTCTTAGATGTGTTTTCGATGTGCTTAATATCTGGTGCTATGCTAATGCTTGTATCATCTGCGAATAAACGTGTCACGTTTTTAATTCACAACATATGTCATTAATGTAAGTCAAAAATAATAATCGCCAAAGAACTGATCCCTGAGGGATTCCTGCATGTAGCGTGTGCTCACTGGAGAGGCAACCATTGACACTGACTTTCTTGTGTCCGTTTGTGAGATAGGTATGAAACCAATTGAGCTGGTTATCATTAATGCCATATTGTTTTAACTTGTGTAATAAGCCCTTATGCCAAACTCTGTCATATGCATTAGAAATGTCACAGAAGACCATGCAAGATTTTCGTGCTGACCTAATGACTTACATATTTGGTGATATATTTCAAGTAGTTAATAAAGGGGTCGCGTGACCTGGTATAAATCTTGATTGGTATACGTATTTACATAACAGGTTGTGATCTATAAGATGATTGTACAATCTTTTGAAAACGACTGTACATGCTATAGTGATCTCATCTGATGTCATTAGAACCATTAAAACGTCGGAAAAAGATCACCTTGTGGTCATTCAGGTTCTGTAAGTAAATTGAGGCATATCGTGAGATATTTGGTTGTTTATGTCGTTCCCTCTTTGTGGACGCTAAACGACAACGTTCTTCAGATATAAGAGTCTGGATCTGACAATCTGGTGATACGGTGACATGCATCATTGGGGTCTGACAGATTATTACCCGATTCCGATGCTTCCGGTTTCTCTGTTTCAACTGTATGCGATTTGAAAAAACAGAAAACAAAATATACATGAGGTTTTTGTTTAAATGTTCAATTAGGCTCTTTGCAGGATTGTATTATATGCGAGAGACATAGCTGATACCTACACTGGTGAAAATCATTTTCAATTTTCTTCAATGAGTGACTTTGCATTCAAATATTTCATTGTGCATGCTTATGTTAAAGTTCCTTTGTTGTTGCAACAAATCCTGTTATTAATGATGAAGATTACACCGATGAGTTAATTATTGTTAAAGGAATTGGCGACATTGAGCAGATGTGTCCACGGAACGGTCAGTGTCGAGTGGTCAACTCTGTTTGTCTCAAGGGCAGGTGTAAGTGTACCCCGGCCTACAGCTACAACACACCTGCGCAATCATGCGTCAGAAGTAAGTTGGGTTTCATATTAATTCATTAACATTCACGGTATCCATATATTCAGCTGGAAATGTGTAACCACAAATTGTTTAGTGGGTCAATATTATATACTGAAAAGAAAACCCACCGTTTTATTGATGTGTGTAACTTTACAAAATACCTAAGTAATTTTGTCCAAACTACGATAAAGTGTTGCAAAAATAAAGTTACATTATGAAGATGCGCTTATCACTTACTCAAATAGAGGAAACTGTTGTATTATCAATGTCATTGTTTATTACCTTCCAAGTGAAATGGACAGAACCAAGAAGCATGTCCTTTTGAACGAATTCATCATTTGGGGCAAACGGAATCTAAGCAAAACGCCATGCTCAGAACATATATTAAAATATAAACAATGTCAATTTGAGGATGTTGCGATCGACATTAGTGAAGGAAAATATAACACTATTGTAAATTTCCGTTAGAGTACAACAGGTACGACAAGGCGAGTTGCACGAAAACTTATTGATCCAACGAATTTTGTAAATAAACGCGACAACTTCTTTCCAAATCCGCGAGAACTGGAGCCAATTGTACATTTCCGACTATGTCATTAGCATCAATTTATGATCTATATTATCCAATAAAAGGGAACTTGGTAGCAGAACAATCTGACGCAACCTTTGGAACATATTCAACAGATTACAATACGAATTTTGGGAATCCGAAAGAACAACTCAACTGATTTTTACTTCACGTCCAACTTGATTACAGAATCACTATCTATTCTTATTGTCCGAAAGCAGGAATAGTTACTGGGCAATCAAAATAACAAAATAGAATTGGGATTTGGCATTAACCTTTATCATACCGGTACTAGATCCCATTGTCACTTCAAATTTACAGGACAATCTCATAATGGTGTAACTAAGCAAAATACAAAATTTCATGGTTATATCACAAACGGTTCCAGAGATACCGGATTGTTCCCAAATAGGAACATTGGCAGGATCATCGTGAAAAATGAAACAAACCTATATTTTTGCAAAACATCTTTTATTTCTGGAAATTAAGTGAACAAAACTTTCTTTAACACATAAATCGATGATGCAGGAATGTTCCGGGACGAGCTAGGTAATGAAATCTTTGTTAGACAATCACATAAATTACGATGATGAGGTGGTATATAACTTGCAGTAGATTGGTATTGATTGTTATCTCCACTAACGCAGCCGGAATGGGTTTTCCTCGCAAAATTCCGCGATTAAAATAATGTGGTAAGTGTTTCTGAATGTTAGCCCAGCCTTGTCAAAATTGAACCAGGTCATCTGGTTCTAATGGGGGATTTCAGTATCCATGTCGTTTCTGTGTGTCTATAAATCTCCCACAGCACGTGTCTGGTCCAACTCATCTATCAGGTCATACACTAGACCTAGTCCTAACGAAAGATAGCTGTGGTATTCTGGATGTCGTTGATGTTACTGGCAAACAGATATCTGATCATTCACTACTTCAGTGCTCTGTCAATCTTACTAAACCTCTCTGATTCTTGTGGAGTTGATGGTTAGACTGATGTGTTTACTACTTGCTTATCACGAATATTGGATAAGCGTGCTCCTCTGAAGTCTAGTTCTGTTGCCATTCGTCCTCACTGTGGATGGTATAACGATGACATCTGTAAGCAGAAACAGATACGCCATGCATCTTGAAAACAATGGCGTTGTTCTAAATTATAAATTCATCGCCAGCTCTTCAAACCACCAGGAATAATGTCAATAAAGGTTTATCAGCCGCCAAACGAGCATTTGTATGCACCTAAATAGAACGCAACTGCAGTAATTTCAAGGAATTATATTCCTTGTTGAACAGTCTCTTGAAGTGGATACAAATTACACTCTTCCAAAACATACCGGCAATTTATCTCAAGCCAACAGATTTATAGATTTGTTTCACGCCAAGATATGGCATATATGTTAAGAACTTTACATCAACTACCGGCCAGTATCTAATCTTTCATTTAAAAATGTTTAGAGAAAATTGTTTCATGAAGGCTTGAAGGACACCTACTCAATAACGACCTGCTTGAAGCCTTCAAGAGTGCTTATAAATCGAAACATGGCACAGAGACTGCGCTGGTTTGAGTCCATAACGACGTCATCAGGGCAATGGACCAGCAGAATGTCACCTTGCTTGTCCTTCTTGATTTATCTTCAGGCCTGAACACCATAGATCATACGATACTGCTTTCTCGCCGTCAGGAAAGACTCGGTGTTACAGGATAGGCTGTTTCGTGCTTGATCTATTCTGTCCGCCAGAACTCAGGTTGTCAAGATTGGCGATGTTACCTCACTTCAGACAACAGTTAACGTTGGTCTTCCACAGGGTTCAGGTCTGGGGCCTTTGCTTTTAAGCAGATATATCCTTCCAATAGGTGATATAATCAGGAAACACGGTTTGATCTTTCATCTCTATGCTGATGACAATCCTGGAATCGTATTTCAATCCAGCATGTTCCTTAAAAATCATGTAAAGAACTTAAGTAAAAATTGCATCATCCACATTCACAACATCGGTAAAATCTGCCATCTTCTTGACCATGAAAGACAAAACTTCTTATGCAGACTCTCATCATATCACAACTGTATTATTGTAACTCCCTTTTCTTCCATACTCCTTTATCTCTGATCCCAAAGTTACAGCGAATCAAGAATGCAGGAGCAAGGGTTGTAACGCGCACACCGCAAACAGAACATATAATACCTACCCTGAAGGCCCTCTACTGGATGTCCATGAATTTCAGGATTCAGTACAAGATAATTCTTCTAGCCCAAAATTGTGTCTATGATGACAACGTACTGATGAATTTCACTTTATATAAAAAAGTAAATAGAATAAAGTGAAATTAAGATTGCAAATCCTCATAATTTTACCTTGCCAATTGAACATTTAAATCTCAGAATTTTATTCAACTTTCCCATATGGGAACATTTAAGTTCAATTCAAAATTTTCACCTTAATTCCTGCTACAGTGATACAATTTCTTTTGCCATTATATACCTATAGCATTTATCTATAAGGACATGTGAAACAAGTTTTAAAATAATGCAATTGTATTTGTCAATTTGTATGGACCGTTTTCGGTTGAAAATACGTTTTTGGGGCATTTTTGGGACCCTCGTCAATTCAAAATATTATTTAGAAATGTGTTAGAACATTGGCAATTATCTTAAGATCAACATGGTCCAAATTATTAATTTATCTTCACGCATAAAAAAGTTATAAAGCCTTTTATGACATGTTCCTATATGGGAACATAGGCATGAAAAAGGTTAAACTGTGTCAAAGTCAAACTTGTTTCCATAAAATTATATGAATATTTCTGAATAGCAAAAATCCCCACTTGTCAACCTGGTCTTTGTATGTGCTCAGTTTCAAGAGATAGTTTTAGAGATATGGCGCGGATGAATACTCCACCACAAACTGAATCAAAATAGAAATGTTTTTGCTATGGATGCTAAAAAATTGTAAACACACTTAAATAGCAAAGGACACCAGTTGACAACCAGGTCTTTGTGTGTGTTCCAGGAGTAACAGTTAGTTTTGGGATATGGTCCTCACAAACATTTTGCATTGGAAAGAGGAAAACATTATGCTTTTAGAAATTCCTGAATATCAAAAGGCACCACTTCAATCCTAGATAATATGTTGCAAGTTTGGATGTAAAGTGTTGAACCGACTTCTTGAAGGTGTACAAACATTGAAAACATATAGAACAGTACCTAGTATTGATTAGGAAAGGCATATCTGTGCAAGTAGATTCGATGGAATTGTAGGAATTTGTGAGTTACCTTGTATAGATGAGGTATAATAAATATTAAAAAACATGGTCCCTGTTGATCTGAAGGAGAAATAGTTACATTCTGTTTCTCAAAGGTTTCTTGTTCAATGTAAAGACACTTTAAATGTAAACATTATTTGTGACATTGTTTTGTTTTACCCAGTTTCTGGAGTATTTGCTTGTTTTCCAGCCTGCCGACTGTATGGTTCGACCGCTTCTATCTACATTGAGATCGGAATTACAGGTCACAATAATAAGGAGCTGAAAACACGTTCTCCAATGGAATGTATGTACATGTGTGCTTCAAAAAAATCGTTTCTGAGTCGCAGCTTTGATTATAAACCGAGCGACGGATGCAAACTGTCTTCCTATGGGTATCTCGACGTCGAAGAAAAGTATCGCGAGACTGATGCCACAGGTTGGATATTTGGAACCAGAAACTGTACTCTGTGAAGATGCCAGCTCAACATCCACCAGTGAGATTGATATTTTCTGTTCATCGAACCCCACCGTCTCCATATACCCTCTCAAGTATCTGGAATATTTTCTCTTGCACATGCGCGTCATATTTGTTTATACTACACTAAAGTTACAATAATCTGAATCGATGTTAAGGCAGGACACTGATCATGCTGAGGACTTTCGAACTTCAATTGAATTATTGTTATGGCCATGCTTCGTGGGGCCCAAAAGTGGAGATACGAAAATCAGTTTTAAAAGATACGTTTTTCTATTTCGAAGTAGAATAGAACAGTTCCTATCAGTAACCCTGTGGAACTGATTATATTCACCAAAAGGATTATATAATTTTAAATCTCCAAAACCGATAATGCTCAAGTTATATTTCGAAATCGGTAAATCACTTCAGAAATAAATAAATGTTTCACTGGAGATTTGTACTGATTATAATGCTCGAAATATGCATTGAAATGTACAGTTATTGATTCCTCTTATCCAGAAAAATACCATAATGAACTTGCAGTACCACAATTATGTTGATTATGTCTTGTGTTGCTCGGCTTATTCGTCCAGCTAGATCTTAACTCCTGGCAAACAATCTTATCACCTAATACAGTAATAATTTCCCCGTATAGGCATTTTTGCATGCTACCCCGATATTGGCAAATTTGTTGGGTCTATATCTGGACCCGGCAAGATAACCCATATCTTCCCTGCTCCGATCGGAGCCCTCAATTTTGTATGCGACTTCATAGAAAGTAACACAATAAAATTACTTTGATGAATATGGCAGGTGATCGGACGCTAGCGTCGCTTTCCAATAGACTGATTAAACTTGATGAGTTAGTGGATCTTATGGAAATTCCTTGGAATGAATTTATTGAGACACGGAAGTATGTTGAACGTATGAAAAACGATGATAATCAATACAGACAGTGATACCGACGATGAATAAACGTGTGCAAATGACATTCAGAATCTACAGTTTTTTTAATAATGTTGAATAAAATTTGGTCTGGGCGTTGTTTGAGTGTTTAAGTGAAATATCATTGTAGAGTATTAAAGGTTTTTAAAATGATAGATTCTTGCTTGGTTAGCATTAAGTGATAACAATATCATGACCCTCCCTTTTCCATTATATTGACCCGTATCATCCCGAGAGGCCTATATATGACTGAGGCCAGCATATGGAAAAGGGAGGGTGATAATCTCTACGTATCTGGATCCGCTAAAACACTGATTAATATATGACAACTATGCTCACCTTTCGGGTAAGAATGGTAAGAATTATGTCCATGCAATGCTTTTGTTCGATGTGTTCAATACGCCTCTACTATTGTGTTCATGTTATAATTGTGTCTGCTTGGTACAAAGGTCTGCAATTTCTTTGCACAGTGCACATCCCGTGCAGTCTTTCGAATCACAAAAACATAAAACACTTCCTTTAGGAGACAGGGACATTTCGATTGGTAATGCCAACATACCGTTCTCTTCTGCTGTCAAAAACCTTGCTGTTGTGATTGACTCTGATCTGCAAATGGCGAGCCAGGTTTCTAACACTTGCAGAAGCTGCTATCACCATCTTCGCAACATTGGTCACATTCGACAAATGCTCTCCAGAGAAGCCACATGTGTCCTTGTACGCTCGTTAGTCCAATCACGTTTAGACTACTGCAACAGTCTGTATTACGGCTTGACAGAAAGAAAGATTAAGCCAATAATAAAGACCTTTTCTCTATTGTGAAGCACTGTTCAAACATACCAGCAAACCAAAAACATGTAGACAATGATGATTTTCATCTTTATCTGACCTATTAAATTAATACATTGTGATTGTCTATGGACTACTTTGCTCCTCCTGCACGTCTGTGTGTCAGCAAGTATCACTGATGTAAAAGCACTTGAACAAGTAGAAAACGATAGAAATATCCAGTCAAATGCACACTCACTCACTCCAAACAGCCAACCAGCTTGTCCAGTTAGTATGCCGCTTTCATTTACGTCAAGAATGTTCTGACGACTGATGCATATGATTCAGTTGGTGCTGCAGATTCCACAAGTTTTTTGGCCTCAGCAAAGCTGATGTTCTGGGTGAATTTAATGTTAGTGATTTCCATTTGTTTCTTCCATAATGGACAGTCTTTGGAGAAAGAAAAATGATATCCTGAACAAGTTATACTCTTCTAAGGTCACTGGTACAGTTCTCTGTGACATGAGTAATCTCACTACTGTGGGGACATGTTATGGGCTTTGTACAAGTATTAACACCGTGCCCATACTTTTGACATCTAAAACATCTCAAAGAATGTGGGATGTAGATGTCAACTGAAATACTACAGTAACTTGCTTTGACAGACGTCGGAGGATTCGGAGATGAGAATGAGAACAGATAAGTGTTTGTTTGGATTGTTTCATTTTTTCTGCGGGTTGTGAATCTTTCAACACATGTCACTCCCTGATCTTTCATCTCAGAAACAATATCTAGTTCTGACATATCAGCCAACAGTCGATCTCTGTCTCTGATTATGCCTTTACTAGTGTTCGGAGCTCTGTGTAGACACTGGAATAATAATTCTGTTGACATCAGGTTAGTTGCTTGCTGATTTCTACTGCATTCAACCAATAGAGAGCATGAACGCAAGCGTTTAATGCCTTTAACCTCACCTACAATGCCAAGTACACCCATGGAAATTGCAAAAGGGTTCAGCTTCACTGGTGTCTTGTCTACAGTATCGATAACTAGAAATCGGGGCCAATATTCGATTGAGTTGGAAGGTCGTTGGTCGTCATCATCATTGTCAAGTTGACGTTTGTTTCGTTTGGGGTGGGGGTTGGGGGGTGGTGGTATTCCATAGGTAGTGCATAAGTTTCATCATCCGAGCTCCCCACCCTCCACGTAGTATAACAAGGACAATGCTAAACACAATTGGGTCTCCGACTTGCAGCACTAAGGATACTCGGATGATATACTCCAGCAGAATAGCTAAAAAATGAATTCTTAAACCAGATTGGCCCATGAGCCACCGCCTTCTGGGCATAAGACTCTAGGCAAAGTTCACGATAAAAATCAAATGGTGTTAGGTGCCAAGACCAAAATTGAAACAATTCGAAGTCAAATTTTGTGCAATTACTTAAAGTCAATGCACAGGGACTGACATGACCAGCCAATTGATAGAACCAGGCCCATTCTACTACCCGTCAATGTGAAATCAGGGCTGAAGTGGTGTGTTGGGCAAAGGAACGCTGTTCCTGGAACCAGTGCCCTCAACCACCAGAATCACTTCCTCCACCGACACAAGGTCGCAACCCACGGCAAACAGGTTGCCTAATGTGGTCGCCTCTTACCACCAGCAACGAGGTGGTGTGGACACATTCTGTCCCGGGTCCACACGGGAAAAGAGCGCTTAGCGTTAACCAACACCCACCACGAGGGGGTGGCACTTCACGGGTGCCAGAGGTCTTTTGAAATCATTTCGCTTCAAACTAATTATTTCAATAATCTTAAAGGGAAATAATTACATTATGTTTCTCAAAAGTACCATGTTGAATGTACATCGACTTTAATGTATTAGCAAGCACAGACGATTAGTAAACATTATTTTTGACATTGGTTGGTATCACAAAACGTTGGTATCGCCGAAAGTACTGTTCGAGCGCCTCTATGTGTGTGGGTCTCGCAATTAAAGGCTACAATGAAAAGCAGCCAAAAAACACGTTCTCCTAAGGAATGTCCATGTATGTCCATGTGTACTTCAGAAACATCTACCCGTGAATGTCCGGGTTAGAAAATTGATCCTCAGTAACCCATGCTTGTCGTAAAAGGCGACTAACGGGATCGATGCTCATGCTATTGATCACTGGATTGTCTGGTCCAGACTCGATTATTTACAGACCGCCGCCATATAGCTGGAATACTGCTGAGTGCAGCGTAAATCTAAACTCACTCACTCACTCAGAAACATCATTTGTGTGTCGCAACTTCTTATATAAATCGAGGGAAGGATGCAAACTGTCTTCCCATGGGTATCTCGTCACAGAAAAATATCGGGATACTCATGCCTCAGCCTGGATATTTGGAACCACAAACTGTACAGGTTATCTTGCTCTGTGAAGATGTCAGCTCGACATCCACCAATGAGATTGATATTTTCAGTCCATCAAACACCACCATCTCCATATATCCGCTCAATTATCTCGAATATTTTCTTTTAAACATGCATGTGATATTTGGCTGGCTGCAGTAAAGGTGTCTAAATGACCACTTTCAAGCGTCAATGAAATGTTTGTTATGGCCATGCCTGGTGGAACCCGAAGGTGGACATACTAAAATTATTTCTTAAAAGATACATGTTCTATCGCAAAGGTGAATGAAACAGTGCAAAGTTACAAACCATGTAAAAGTGATATTATTTTCCAAAAGGATTATGTCATTTGAAATCTCAAAAACAGATAATGCTGGCATGTCTTTCTCCCTGAGATTAGGTTATTTTAAAATCGGTATTGACAGACAAACAGTTTTATGTGCGTAATATCAGCCTAGTGGCCTATAATACAGTTATACAGTTATGCCACTTTAGAAAGAGAGAATTTTGTCATTGGAGATTTATATTGATTATAATGCTGGATATATGCATATACATGTACAGTTAGTGATGCCTCTTATAAATACCATAATAAAGTCGTGGTACGAATATTTTGTATGTATGTCTTGTTGCACAAGTAGTATAGGTAATGGGGGTTTTGGACCAGGTCCAACAAAAGCCTCTGCAAAATAAGGCTTTGGTCGGACCCTTAGCTCTTGCTACCATTACCCCTACTGCTTTCCCAACCTATAAAAATTTCAAGCAAAATGTCCCCGGCAGCCACAATTCCCAAAGGGAGAAATAGAAATGTATTGCGCTTCCTCCCTTGGGAATTGTGCCGGCTGCCTTTCTCTCACCATGAGAGTGCCCCACTCCGGGATACCTTACCGAATCACCTCACATCACACAAAGTTGCAAGGAATCCACTGAGGCAACGGCGGGATACGAACCCACATGTATAGCTCGCGCAAACTATACATAATGGGTCGCACCACTCAACCGATTGAGCTACCGGGGACATAGCTGAATCATCTCGGTTTAACGGGTCTATCCTGAACTAGCACTTTCCTGATCACGTGACACTATGCGTAACACTGTGCCGTGACGGTACGATCAATAATTCTTCTCTTACAAACCCTCTGCCCGGCCCATCCCTCAAGTAGTACAAGTTCGGCTCGTCTGCTTTAATGTCCACTTTATCTATGTTGTAAGTTTTGACTGACCATATAGGATCGGTGGCTCGCTTATGGCTATCACCCTCATGTTCCCCCGGCTGGTATAGATACCTCAATAGGACCCTGTCTGGTATCTGTTTCTCCTTCCCACGCAAAGGAGCGGCCGACTGTGCAACTATTGATTTTAGTTTGATAGCGTCTGCCGGCTTTTTACCGGTGAGACGGGTGACTTCATGGTTGATCGCCAACACCACCTTAGGTAACCTCATGACCCATTCAGTCGATCGTTTTCCCGGGGTGGCCATCTCTCTCGCATACTGATGTCCGAATAAGCGCTCAGCCAAAGTCCTATTATATCTCTCAACTATGGCTTGGCTGCGATGGGCTCCGGCCGTGCCACGCCTGACCTTTGTATCGTGTTTGGTTAGCAGTTGTGACACGGCACCCATGAACTCCCGCCCTGGGTCAACTTGCAGCTCTGTTGGCCACGTCAGCGGACTACGTTTGTATATGCGTTCGAATCCTCTGGCTACCTGGACCGAATCTTTCGTGGTCAAGGGCTCGGCTTCCTTGTAGCGACTGGCTACGTCCACTACGGTTAAGGCATACTTATACCTCTTATCGTGGGGTAGGAACAGTAGGTCTGCCTGGTGAACGCTATTAGGTATGTTAATACCAAACTTCCTTCTAGGCACATAGCGTGGTGGCGGTAAATAGATCTGCCACAGGGCTTGTTTTTCAAGCCACGCTTTGGCTTCCTCCGGGGGTACTCGCGCCATTTTAGCCAGCTTATGTACAGCGCTAGCTCCTTTCCAGTACCCACGCGGGCTATAGTAAATAGCCTCAAACTTTCTCTGGTTCCGTGACATGTCGCCCCGACAGGGTATTTATTTATACCTATGTTCTTGGTTCAATTTTCTCATGCCCATACGCGTACGTGTTTATCCCATCAATAGCTATCCAACGTTTAGTATCCATAGGCGACAGGGACGTCTTGTTTATAGTCAGTCCGTATATCTTATGGCCATCACTTCTAAGTGTGTTCATTTTATGCCTAAAGGTACGGGTCTTGAACAGTGCTTCCTTGAATCTGGCGTGTTTGATGTGTTGTTTCACCACGTACTTCTTAACACCCTTAGCCTTCCGGATCTCACTATTGTCGGCCTTCAGGATGGAGTACATCTTAGGCCTCAACCCTATGTACTCGGCTATGGGCGTGCCAGCACACTCGTCCTTCATCTTACCTAGGACCTTTTTATTTACCGTACTGTGTATGGCATGGTCCTTGGGGTAGTCGCTGGTGTCGTACAAATCGAGGTAGTCCTCATACACGTCCTCGGTTCGAATCTCCATCAGCAGGGAATCCGTGTCAGTGTACAGCACTTCGCACCTGTCGTCGTACTGTTTCTTAAGCTCGTTGTAGTAAAAGTCGTACATCAGGTGTTTGGATAAATCGAGGATGCTCATCCCCACGTAAACAGGCCGGTTGAATTTTATATGGCTTTTCTTCATGTGTAGGGCAACCAGGTCGTCGGTGAATATTTTGCTACGGTTGAATGCCGGACTGGCTATCAGTCTCCTGAGCTTGTCTTCCTCATTCGACCGAACCAGCTTCACGGTCACGCGTTTCCTCAGGTTCTCCATAGTCTTACCGAACACCGAGTTGTTCATGAGCTTGTAGAGATTTTTCTCAAAGTCACTGGTGGCAAGCTTTCGGAGGTCTGTGTTCATTCTGATGTAGGGCTCCATCCATGGGCTCTGGTTGAACACGAGCACCCTGTGTATTTTGGTCAGCCTCATACCCAACGACAGGTACAGCTGTAGGTTGCAATAGTGAACGATGTACTTGGTCTTATTCATTAAGTTGGGCACGAGTTTTCAACGTCTGTCACACGCCCACCTAACAAGTTATGTTGGTACTCAGACATCCAGTCTGGGTTAACCCTCATACGTTCGGGGGCCAGGGGGTAGCTGTTGTGTGATGTGTGTAATGCCTTGGGGTATTCCAAGTCAACCTCGAGGATATAACCTTTGTTCGAATCCGCCGATGCTCATAACATCAACATGTGACACCCATTCGAATCCCCTGTGGGTAGATACTGGCTCATGGCCCAGCCGTTACAGGTTGTTGGCGTGTAGGTAGAGAATGTGATTGGTTGGCTTGCTAGGGTCGTAACCCTTCACGTATTGATTATTTGCTTTTCACAGATCGTTTGGTTGCCATGCAGATCCCGCCGCAAGCCTTTCTCAATGAATAGGTGCATGTCGTAATCTGTAAGCAATTCCAACTTAACTCCGGTCTTTTAAGCAAGGCATCCCACGACAGACCTGGGCTGGTGTAATACCATGCGGGGTCGAGTTTATACTGCTTGAAACATGTCTGCCTAAACGTCTCAAACACGTCGGCTAACAGCAGTACATCTGTCCTCAAGTACAGATCGTGATAGTCACCCAGGTTCTTACAACCCAGTTTATTCCATACGTTAATAGCGTGCGAGTAATCGTTTTGGGATATTGCCGAGTCTGTCAGATTGCTGTAAAATTCTTTGATGGGGGGTAGTCTGGTCTCGGCGAACTTGGCCCAACTATCCATGTACTCATAGGGATACACACCCTTCCTCATAAGCAGGGGTCTAGTTTCGGCGTCTGTGTATAGATCGGTAATAGGGAAGGTATCGTTGGCCTTGACCAGACTGTCTAGCGACGACTGGAGAAATTGAAACGAGTCTATGAACCTAAGGTCGTTTAAGCTGAAGGAGATGTATTTCTCCATGTTGTTGGGGATGCACGTTATATTACCATCGATTTTCGCGATGGCCTGCATGATCAAGTGTGAGTCGTACCCTCTCAAGTTGTGAAAAACCACGGGGATGTTTATTGTCTTGGGGATGATTCTAAGCTTGAGGTTACACGCGTTGTGAGCGGCGCCTCTATACTTACCGGTTATGTGGCAGTGATCTCTCACTGAATCACCGTTAAGTGGTGAGTCACACACGTGACAGTTAGTGCTGCAGGTGTGAGCTAGCCTGTCGTCTTGGGTCATACGCATGGGAGCGATTCTATACAGTGCGTTCCTAATAATTTTTTCTTCCTCTTGCAAACACTTAAGAAATCTTTCAACAGCGTCGGGACCCCTGTACACTACCGGATCTTTCGTTTCCCCGTCACAACGGACGACAATGTATCCAAACCCACAGGCTTCATGCTCTTGTGTTTTGAGTGTGGTTGGGGTACCCTCAATATCAACTGGTTTGACCAAGGCTTCAAAGTCGGCTTATATGATATAAGGCACAGGCATTTGGTTCTTGTGGTTACCGAATTTAAGGATATTGTCACCTTCCTCAGGCATGTCGACCCGTATAGCCCGTCTGCCCCACGCCTTGGTAATCCTCCCGGTGGGATTCTAATAAATCAGCTCGTGTGAAGCCATGTAGGCACCGTTCGCAGAAGTGGGTCTTTTCTCTGTGTGCCGATTGGTCATACAACAGCCTGCTAAAGTGTTTTATCCATGTGTAGTGGTACTTGTCACCTCGCTGGATCATGAATATATTGATAACACGGACCCCCAACGATGGGCTGACTCTGTGCACTATTGTTGTGTTATCTTCGTGCCCAAAGACATTTATAGCTAGATTATTCTGTTTTTCTATTTTAGTGATCTGGGATATGGGGTGGGTTCATCTATACCATCCCAGTTGAGCCCATCATCTTGGGGATAGCTAGAAAGCCTGTCTGAATGAGTGTCAGCTGGAAACAAGGCTGACCTGATAGCTACCCTCAGGCAATCGTCTCCCTCTATTCTTGACGTTGACCATGGCATGTTTTTCCTATAGTAGGGAGGCAAGTTTAGGTATGACCCGCCTCTGAATGGCACGTAGTTAGCTATGTCTAGATAGACATTATCGATTTTATCTACAGCCCACCCGGACCCCAAGTGTGTGTATCGTTCTAGGTATTCCGTATCTGCTGAAAACTGGTATCGATCGATCGTTAATGGTCTCTGTATGCGTGACAACCTCTTGCCTACCTCTGAAGTAAGGCTGAACGTATTCAGTGACCCTCCCTACCTGCTTATCGAGTGACATTTTAAATGTGATCCGAAACTTGATACTTCCCAGACTGTCTAGTTCCCTGATTTATTTTATCAGCTATCAGTGGCTTAATATCTGTAATGTCTATGTTCCTATTAACATGCATGCGCCAACCTCTCAAATAGTTACCTACAGCTGCTCAGTGCGCAATCGAACTGTAGGTCGATAGCTCTATTCTGCCGTAACAGTTCTACAAGCTGTGGTTTATTCATACGGGAATACCCACCTAACCCCAAATCACGAACTTCAGCTTTTAATTGTTTTACAGTAGGTATGGGGGCATGTGATAACAATCGTTTAACCCGCTCTCCCCAGGTTTGAATAACCCTTGAGCCCAAGCTGTTTTGCTTGAGCTTTTAATTGTTTTACCGTGAGAGGGCTTCTAAACCTAGTAATTTCAACAATGCTGGTTTGGGCATTCGAGAATACCCAATTACACCCTCTGCCTGGCGACCGCTTAAGTTCACCAACAGTAGTCATAGTTGCGCACACACCTATGAAGATCAATGTCTAATTGGGCCGCCGTAAAGGTAAAAAATCTAGATACACTTTATCGATTATTCCCTCAACCCACCCGGAACATGCGCAGCATAGTAGGGTGTTTTGTATTACTTGCAACGAGTCGTCAACAAGTATATCTATATCCCCATGCACATCTACTCGCCCCCCATCAAAATAATTCCAAGTGTGCCCAGCCCATGGCACATCAAACCCTACTTTTACCATGATTGTAAACGAGCACCCCTTATATAGTTCACTAACAATCATGGGTTTGAGGATTCTGATATCTATACTTTCCCCCACATCCATCTGCCAGCTTCTCAGGCAACCTTCCTGGGCTCAATTTCCACAAACATAGCTATAATGTGGGTGTGTATAATCTCTAACTGGGTTCTATCTTGAGAAGCCGCCTACGTTCTTTTATGTAGGCCTTTTTGTTCTCGTAGATGAGGTGATGTCTGACTACGTTCGCTCCGTGAGCTTTACATAAGCAGTAGTGACCTTTCACACCTATGCCACACACAGAACACGAGTAGTTAGGGCTTCCCATGTGGAACCAACAGTACCCCTCTGTCCTACATTTCTTACCACAGGGTTCTGTCTTCCCCATAAGTATGTATCCGCATCGGTATGGAGCAGGTCTCATGTTTAGCATACTTATATGAGTACTTAGTCTAATTGTTTCGCAACCAACGCAGTCGCCGCTATACCCAGCGCTATGAAGGTCAGTTCACGGTCCATTTGTCCCTTGGATGGTGTGTAGTACTGAGAGAGTGTGGGTTTATTGAGTGGCTCCAATCGTTTACCAGTTAATAAGAAGTATTCTCTCGCTGCGTCGTCGACATCGTGGAATGTTTGAACGGCATGGTTTTCACGCCTGAGTTGTTCGTTAATGTAATCGATCCTCTGGAGGCGTTTTTTAGCGTACTCGGATTGTGCTGTCTGTAATTTTTCAATAGCGAGGTCGTGCCGCTTTCTCTCTGCCTGTATTTCAGCCGCGTGTGACTCTCGTAGTTTCGAAAAGAGGAAATTACTCCCGGAAAATGCCAGGGCATTCACTAACGCACCACCGACCATCATAGCTATCGTGGCCATCCTATATTTATTTCATAATATCTTCAGGTATTATCCCTTGTTTTACTAGGATGTCTTTTGTGGCCATCGCCATACCAAGGTTCATTATTAGCATACCCATATCCTGCAGGTTGAAATCTAGCTTGATAGTTGGTTGTTTAAGCACCATTTTGGTCAACCGAGCGTACCCTACGGCTAGACTGGCGACCACGGTGGCGTGGTATGCGTCGTTGACGAACGTTTTCCCCTCAGACATTATGTATATGATATAAAAATATATATTTTATTGCATGATATGCGGGTTGACCTTTAATTCCGGGGGTGTAGGGTTTCCCTCACTTTGCCGTGTATATAACCACGAGATAGCCACGGCAGCAGTTGCGCATACAACCAACAATAATCGAGACGGGTGGGTCACCTTAATAATTTTATGTTGGTTACACCACCGTTTTTTACCGGCAGCTACTCTCTTAGGATTCTTCTGCCTGGTGACTGTGGGAGGGTTCACCTCCCTGGGGGTTTCCTCCAGTTGTTGGGGTGGGGTCTGCTCGGGAGGGTACCGTCTCCTCTGAAGGGGTCTGGGTCTGTGCAGCATCCATCTATACTATAATTATTATTTTTCCTCTCAAATTGACAATGCTTTGCCGTGATAATCGCCGCCGTCACCGGGGCTAACAACATACCGTATTTGTGGTACAGATCGCAGCTAATAGAGCTCAAGGCCTGTTCGATAAAAGGGTCTTTCTCAAGGTCTTCCCACAAGTAAAGTCGGCGCCCCGGGGGGATGGGAAGGAAGTATGACGCAATACCAGTGTATATCTGAGTCATAGCCGATCCTATTGTCTTTGTCATTTCTGAACCTAGTCTAGCCTCGTATTTAGCGTACAGTTTATCTATTTCTTCGGCTGACATTTTGTGAATTTTATCCGGAGTGTACTCCCCAAAGTAATGTTTGGCTTTGCCACCAACAGCCAACGCCACCAGTTTCTCTCGCTTATCATCGTCCACCTGTGGTGATTGGGGTACCAACAATTGTTCGAGCAATTCCTCACACTCCATCCTATAATGTGATAAGTAAGTTTTAGTTTTAACAATATAATACCCTATGCAGGCAAAACACAGAGAAATAAAGGTTAAGTTGCACACGACGAACACTTCAAATACCATAGCTATAACTAAATGCTTAGCATTTGCTTAGCTTTGCTTAGCATTTGCTTAGCTTTACTTAGCATTGCTTAGCTAAAACACCCTATAGGCCACGGGTTGGTCGGTCTTGAGCACGAGCTTAGCGTGTTTAGTTTCAGCGAGCTGTTTCTTAACCCGTTCCCGTTCTAATTTGCTCATCACATCGTTCTCTCTCAAACACTCCTCGAACGAATCCCTGTCCTTGCAGTGAAATGAGGCCACCCATCGCGTCTGCTCCCTGAGGTCTTTCAACACCGAGTTGAACTTCTGCGTTAGCACCCATACGCTGTGATTTGCGTGTCGGCCGGAGAAGGCCAGGCATGATAGCATGTCTCTCTTTTTTGTTATCTCACGATTAGCGCTGCAGTCATCCAGTATGAACAACGTCGACTCCCCTTTAAATTTCATATGGTAAGCTTTCAACCAGTCCTGCAGACGTGGCCCCGGGGTCGACTCTGTGTACGTCCGGGTCCGTCATCACCCAAGGTCTTTCCGTGTACGTTTTATTCATGCTCAGAGTAGGGCACATGATAACGATGTGGTCGAACACATCCCTGTAGTACCCTTCCAACATATCCAATACGAAAACGGTCTTCCCACAGCCAGTCTGCCCGCACACTATGGCGCAGTGTGGGTCGCGGGGCAAATCAGTAGATGGCTTGCACGAATCTCCCATTGTCTATATTAAGTTGCGCGTCCATAATTACGTACAGATATAATTTCAACTTGCCAGAGGGTTGTGCCTTCTTGGTAATCTGGATAGTAATCCCCTCACTCCCGTTGTCTATACGGCGTCCGCTACCGTGTAGTTTATCGTCATCAGTGGATCGCATGTCCAACCACAGCGCGTACTTGTTGGTTAAGTATTCACCGATTTGCACGGATGATAGGTCCAGGCCTTTGGCTATGAATGGATGTTTGCTCGGCAGCTTTTTTTATCTCATCCCACTGCTGGTACGCCCTCATACCATGACTGAACAGCTGGTTGGGCACGCCCTCGATGGTCACTTCCACCTTTTCAATCTCGGGGTTGAAAAACTTCTCGCTGTCCCTCCGGAACGGCTCGTAATCCTCCACGGGGACGATCAGGATGCCTTTCATCGATCGCGCCGGCACGTTCAGGTTGATATTCCACACAGTGTCGCTCTTATCCCACACGATGGATCTATGCCTCAGTATGCGATCGTACAGGATGGCCACATTCCCGAAAGTACTGATTTCGAACCTGCCTGGCTAGCTCCGGTTAGTGACCATGTCGAACTCCAGAGAGATGTTGTCTATGGTATAACTAGCCTCATCGCCGTTCGGGCGCACGCACTACTTTGCTGTAGTCGTTAAACGCTAGCTCGTGATCGCCTATCACCCAGCGCCTGGTAAACGGCGCTGTTCCGTGGAGCAACTCGAAGTCGAAGCGCACGCAGAACCTGTTCCCGTACGCTTGAGCGATGGCCTTTTCACCGTCCGTGATCTTAGATAACTGGTCTGCCGTGAAGGCATACCCAATGCGCGACCTGGTCGATTTGCTGATGCCCTGGTACACGTCATTGACGCGTTCTCCCTCGCTTTTCCCAGAGGTCCCTGTAGCAGTGAAACACGTCGCTGTCGTCGATACTCAGCACCTCGTTACCGGTGATCTTGATGGTGGTTTTCTTGATGATGGCTCGACCTACGTTCCGCACTAGCTCGCGTTTGTCGTTGTCGGAGGTCAACGTGAGGTTGAACGCCAGTCGAACAGTGCCTGGTACAATGAGGTCATTCGCGCCAAGGTTTGGGAAATCTAACCAGCAGCGTTTGATTCTGGTCTATCTTGCTGGGATTGTTGGTGATGGTCACCGACTGACGCACGGCTTTGACACCTAGTGGCTCTCTCGATCTTCTGAAAGGATCTAGTTTTCTACCGTACATTGTTATATAAATGAAATATATAAGTTTTAATACTAAATAATGGCCGCGTATATCCCTATGGATGATATGTGGGATGATAATGTCCAGGCATTCGATGAGCAGGAGACCTCGTTCCCCTTAAGTACTGAACTTGTACAGTCGGCCGTCGATGATTATTACAACGCAGTTGAAAATAAAGACAACATCAAGCCGTTGGGGAGGGACTATTCCAAGTTTATGGTCGATAAGAAGGGCACGCTGCGATTGAAGGCTTACCCGTGGGCTGATATCATAAAAAAAGACGGGAAACCATATGCTTTGTCAACACTCACAAGTCGCCCTGGTGGGAGTCAACTGCTCCGTAGGGAACTAGGCTTCATAGATTACGGTGGTGCACGGTCTAAGCTTCCCCCGAAGGTCGTCCAAGATCTGCAAGTAGCCAGGGCCAATACTGGGGATGCTAAAGAAACATCGGACAGTATCGAAAAAATATTGGCTACGTACCATGACAAACCCTTGCCTGGGCTCGAATTTCCCCTGAGGGAACTGCGAGGTTTAGACGAAGCCTTGAAACATGTACGTGGAGAACTCGTTAACAACATGGGGAAACTGAACGAAGTCGATGAGCGCATCGCTCGCGAGAAAATAAAACTCACCGAAACTGAAGACGATGATATGAAACGTCGTATCGAGGAGAGAATAAAAAACTTGGAAGACGAGAGATGGACTCGGTTGGAATCCGCTTCCTCAAACCGGGAAGCCCTCCGATCGCAGATCAGCCGAGTACGGGAAACCATCGATCGAGTTCTAAATGAAGACACCACGCTAGCTGACAGGATTCGGACCCTGTTCCGGGAGCAAGGGATCACCATCGCCAGCATTCTGACTGCATTGGGCTTCATCATATCAACCCTGGTGGTGTCATTGACAGGGGGTACCCCCACGTCTACACCAAGTGGCGGCACACCACCAAGTGGTAACTGGATAAAAAAACTCGGGGAGGCCCTGGCTAAACTGGCTGGTAAGGCCGCCGAAGCCCTGCCTGGAATCCTGGGTAGCATCGTCTCGTGGTTGCTGAGCGCTCTGGCTAAAACTGCCACGTGGCTTAGTCAAAACCTGTGGGCAGCCATCGTCGCCATGGCGGGTCTGGTGTACGTAGCGGCTAAGGAATTTTTAACCAAATGAGCCCCAAAGCTACCCCGCCAACCACCATAGCTGTTTTACGATCGATGTGCTGTTGATTGGAGGCTGCAGGCTGGGTCTGTAGGTGTGTGTGTTGAACCCTAGGCTCCGGGGGTGGCGCCACTATACCCGTTTCACCGGTCGTGGGTGGTGGGACGTGGGGGACGTTGACATCGAGGTTGACGCCCAACTTTTGACCCGCCGTGGCTATAACTATTTCGTTGTTGTAGCCCACCACTTTTTTTACTCTCAGTTGCATATCGCTCGGAGCCATGTACAGTCCCACGTCGAACACGTAGTCGACTTTCGACCTGGCATATTCCAACACGTCTTGGTAGCGTTTGATGGCACTCGGGAGATCAACTGGAGCATTAATAGCATCCTCAACGTTGACAACGAACTGTTTCTGAGCGTCGTAAGCAGTCCCCTTACCTAGGATATTGGAACGCGTTTGCGTCTGCGCACCCAACAGCGCCCACACGTACGTTCGAATCGAGTCGTTCAACCTGATTACCCCGGCACGAGTAAACCCTTCGACGTGTCCAGCATGAACTTTTCCAGTCATCCGCTGCCCCCTGCTCGAACCTCCAGACTCTGTAATCCTTGCTGTTGTCGAAAGCCATGTAACGGTCATCCCACTCGTTTGTTGTGATATGATATGACTTGTATCCCCATTCTTTCAACTTCTCGCTGGCTTCCACGAGGGGCATATTGTGAACGATGGGGATACCCAACCCGTGGTTCGGTCCCGGCAAACGCCAATCCGTCTTCGTGTTTAGTTCGAATTCGTTGCAAATACGTTCGTAGGCCCGTCTATCGTACTGGTTGTTTACTGCATTCCACGCCTTTTCTTGTGGGAGCGGGCTGATCTCTTTGAGGATACGCCTGACCTGGTAGTACACGTGAAACGTGAACACAGACTGACTCAGTGGGCCACGCCGAGTGTCGGTCAATGCCACACCACGCCCGTTGTAGCGCACCACACGGCGAAGTTGAGTTGATTCTGCCAGAACTGCATCGGGTTGTTGAACCAAGTGTGAACTACCTTTTAGCGTTAGTCACCGAAAAACTTATACTGACCGAACACATCTATGAACTGGGTGTTGAAATACAACCCATCAGCGACCACGATCTTCATGTGGGGGAAATCTACGTCCAGTTTAGGGTAAAACACTCCAGGGGAGTACATTTTAAAACTATTATATAATGAGTTTATATACTCTAACATGTACATAACACTTCCAGGAATAACGAGCGGCGAGGCCGTTCAGCTGACGCACGTGATCGATAACACGTCGGGTCAACTCGAAGTCGCACTGTGCGATATCACCTATCTACCACGATGGACTAACATCAACGCTAGCAACAATAAACTGTTCGTAGGTGGCGCTAGCAACAAGATAATTGACGGTTACTACAGCGTGTGCTCTCTCAGCGACGAGGTCTTCAAACCCCTGGGAGCCGAACTCAAGATGAACGACTCAAACGGTACAGTGGTGTTAATCAACAACGGAAGAAACTCCTTGAGGCTCGGTCAACCACTGGCGAGGACACTCGGTATACAGCCTGACGAGATAAAACCAACGACTACCGCCACAGGCACGAAGTTACCCGACCTAGTACCGTACCGGGAGCTGTGCATTCATCTCAGTCAGGTGAGCACAACGGACAACATTCAAGGGGGTCACCCTTCCACTATACTGAGAGCCGTACCGGTGAAAACGGAGAAATACAACGACGGCAGAACCGAGTCGTTTTCACCGCGGCAGTATAAGAGGTTAACCCAGGGCAACATCCCTGAGCTGATAATATCGGTGTTAGATATAAATCATAATCTCGTGAATATAGGATATCTCAGCATAACGCTTCACATAAAATGACCAGCGCACAAGGTCCTGGAATGAAGTTGAAAAAAATGCACCAATGTGGGGATCTCCGACCTCGGGGACACACGCGGATTCGACGACCCCGGAGTAGATGGTAAATTGTACGCCTTGCAACTGAAAAAACAGCATTTACAAACGCGTTGAAGTCCCCTCCAATGGTACTAGCAATCTAAGTGATATGGTAGATACCTCAGGAGCGGTCGTCAACACTAAGTACACCCTTGTCAACACCGGTGATGATAACTGGATGATATACCCATCGTTCGGGGGCAAACTGTTCGACTTAGACGATGTTGAGAGCACTACCGTCGCCCGAAACAAGCCATATACGCTAGTCTTCACCGAAGATGACAAGTGGGTGTTATTACCCGATAAAGCCGACTGGTTTCTCAACATTAGGCTCGGCTCCCCCTATGTGTTCACGGATAACAAAGACAACCACCTAAACAAAGTCGTAAACAACGGAATCCTGCTCGTGGCTTACATCCCGACTCAGAGACGTAGCGTAGTCATCAGCCCACTCGCCAGTATGGCAGCCCACATGCTATCGAGTAAAGCGGGCATGCAAAACGTGGTATTGCAGTTGGTGTCTGAATTCGAAGGCGTGGTCAGGATCCTGGAGAGTCTACCGGCGAACTCAACACTGGTCATCCAAGTCTACCTAGGGGGAACCATCGCGGGATGATGTAGAGATCGTGAAGGGGGTCAAACTCCGGTGGGGAAAACAACAACAGTATAACGTTTGCAACGTTTACGTGCGGGTGGGTGTCGACTCCAAAACCAGTCTCCAGGGTGTCACCGTGGTCGTGGAAGACACTATATCACTAACCAAGATATTCCTACCCGACAACATACACTTCATGGGGGTGAAGTGCACCCCCTGAACTATTATCAGAAAACCAGTTGGAAATTATATCGTAATAGTATTATAGCAATGTCTTGGCTTCGACCCAACACTACACTTAACGACTTAGGGGACACGGAGGGATTCGATCAACCTGGTGAGGAAGACGTCTTGTACGTCCTACACTTGAAAGACAACGTGTATAGGCGGGTGTCGTTATCAGATTTTAAAGAGCCTGAATGGTTAGTCAACTTAACCCTCACCTCACCTTATATCACATCAAAAGAAGATGGGTATATCTATGAAATTAAGAATAGCGGTACCGCGCTCGGGTGTTTCGTTCCGGGACCTAATACAAAGATTATACTAAGACCGGTTTTACCTAATATGTTACTATCATTCATCGGGGGTGAGTTACAGTATAAATGCTACAGAACCCGATCGGATATTCCAGTTGTGTCACCAGGCTCCACACTCATCATAGAGGTCTACATCGTTAGAGTTAATAGTAATAATCTAGAACAACAACTTGTACCTGGGGTGATAGTACACTGGAATCCCCAGAAAGTTAATAACCGTTACTGCACCATCATCATACAAACGGACCCCTCAACGGGTTCTATAACCTCCTCAATAAACCCCTCCTATGGGGATCGTGTGTGGATGTAAAGTTACCTATTAACTTCTCATCTATTTTCCTACATGAGGATTTACACCTTATAAGTCTCAAGTACGTTGATCGACTGTTAAATGAAACCCAATTAAAATATCTTTTGTAATATATATTATAGGATGGGACTGTACCCAGGCGTAGATGAAGTAGCGAAGACCCTGGAAACCGTAGACGGGTTCCGCTTGAGACAGTTATGTGATGTAAAACGCCAACTAGAACAAGACCCGCGATAAGCGGAAAGCACTATATAAGAAGTACCATAGAGCTTTCAATGCCGTGGACGGGACTGATACTACCCTTATGGCAGCCAGCATGGGCCTAGGGGTGGCAGGTGTTGGGTTGTTAGCTACCATCGTGGCCGCACCTATAGTGATGGGGCTCGAAATAACAGCTGGGGTGACAGGGGTGTTGGGGTTGGGGCTTAAGCTTGTATCCCGCAGACTGCATCCTAAGGCGTTGAAACACGACGAAATCAGGGTTCTGGCCGAAGCAAAGCTGAACACGGTGAGTGAGCGTATTTCCACGGCACTCACTGACAGTAAGATCTCGGAGGAGGAGTTTCATTCAATCCTCTCTGAACTCACAAAATATGACAAAATGAAACAAGAGATTCGATCCAAGTCTCGTAAGTCTGCTATCAGCGAGGACGAGAAAAAAAAGTATATAGAACAGGAGATACAAAAAGCCCGGCAAGCTTTTATAACGAACACCAAAGAGATCATAGGCGATTCACATTAAACTGTTTCATCGAGGCCAACGTGACATAGCGGCACGTGGACATAGATAAAACGAACCTACCTTGTACTACTTGAGGGATGGGCCAGGCAGCCGGCACAATTCCCAAGGGAGGAAGCGCAATACATTTCTATTTCTCCCTTTGGGAATTGTGGCTGCCGGGGACATTTTGCTTGAAATTTTTATAGGTTGGGAAAGCAGTAGGGGTAATGGCAGCAAGAGCTAAGGGTCCGACCAAAGCCTTATTTGGGGAATAAGGCTTTGCAGAGGCTTTTGTTGGACCTGGTCCAAAACCCCCATTACCTATACTACTGCACATATTATTCTTCCAGCTAGATGGTGGCGGCTTGTAATCAATCGAGTCTGGAACCGACAAACCGGTGATTGATATATGACAATGATGCTCACCTATGGGGTACGAAGACACCCAATCAACCCATTCACTTAGCCTGATCACCCCAACCATCTGATCGCGATCATACCATGACCACCGCAGGTCGATGGGATACATTCGAACCCGCTTTAACCACTATGCTTCCCCACCACCTACACTTTGGAGTGAAATTATCCCAGGAGCCCGCCCCTCTCCAACTTTACTTTAACATAAATAATATGAATCTATTATCACAGCTGAAATAATGATGCCTTCCTTGCGTGTGTGCAGCCATAGCTAAACCATGGCTTTCGAAGGTGAGGAATTGCAGGGACTATGCTTTTTTATTTGATTTATTGGAGAAACATTTTGCAGCACCACTCACGTTAAAAAAAAAACAATTCCGGTTTAAATCCGTTACAACACAGTGTTTCATATTCAAAGTCAGTTAATAGCTATTTAAAAATTCTACCTTGATGAACATCTGATGGATTCATGGGTTTTACAGCTTGTTCAGCTTGACCTCATCAAGTGAATACTAATGAATTACGTGACCGTGTCACAATTGGTTGGGTCTATTATTGTGAAGGGGGTGCACCTTAGTCAGTTGATTGGTGTAAACGAGTGGACTGATTGTTGTGCCCATGTTGAAAATTTGAAAAGTGGCTACCCGGACAGAAATATAGCAGTTGAACATGAAATAGAAAAAGTGATAATTGAACTGGGTGTAAAGAGTGATAGCGAGAGTGAAATGGATTGTGAAAGTAACTGACGTCTGTAAGTTGTAAAGTTAGCAAACCAAACTAGATAGCATATGACTGTATAAACAATTCAATGACTGTATAAACAATTCAATTAAAACGTGTCATGATTGGGTTTTTTTTTTTCAGAGGTGTTGTTTTTCGGGACAAGTTCTGTAATGAATCTACAGCTTGTTCAGCTTGTCCTGATCAAGTGAATACTAATGCTTTGCGTGACCGTGTCAACTGTTTGGGTCTATTATTGTGAAGGGGTGCCTCTTTGTCAGTTGATTGTCTACATGTCCGAACAGCCAATACAATGTCGCCGTTTAACATTCTCTACTCCCGTATTTAATGAAATTAACTCCACATACCGTTTGTGCCATTTGACCTCCTGGGCCATGCATATGTAGAGTAGCTCAGGTCAAGCTGAACAAGCTGTATGTATGCATGCTTCTGCACTCCTATTTAATGAAGATAACCCGATCTGCCGTTTGTGCTATTTGACCTCCCGGGTCATACATACGTAGAGTAGCTCAGGTCAAGCTGAACAAGCTGTAGTATCGTAGGAAAATCGTCTCTTCAACAGAGGTCGCCGTGGACTAACTATTAAAATTTAACCAGTAGGTTTGAGTCTGCAGTTGACAAATCAAGAGCTAAACAAGTTCATCCCAAGATGTAAATATGTGTTTTAACCATTTCTTTATACGCGTTTGATCGTTTGTGACGTTGCGAGCCAAGAGTCGGTTGTGGCCTTTTTAATCACCCATAATTACACAGGGAGTGTCACGGGGCTTGGGATGATATCATTCCTTACAAGGACTCCTGGTCTTCCAGTGGCAACATCATCCATAGGAGAAGATTGAACTGACGAAAGTAAAAATTATCTGTCTCCTTGAGATATGTTTCGTAACAACGCTCATTTAATTATTGAAGGTTTAAAAGAAATGGAATCGATTAAAACAATTAACTGATATGTTTTCTAAATAGATAAAGATTATCTTATAGTTGATAAGTTAAATATGAAACAGATTGTCAGTGGGTGTATCCTCAGGGGAGTTGAAGTACCGTGACATTATTGGCCACGTTATTAGTCCGGATTAATCAGCGTGTTTTACTAGTGTTTCCATTGTATACAATGTGTCTTCAGACATGCTATATTCTACCAGAGGCGGTAGACGCGGATTGTCTTTAGTGCCAAGTCACGATTCACAATGAAATGAGTCGAAGGCAAAATAATAGTAGTGTGGTAAGATACACTATTTACATCATAATTCACACACATCTTCCATTGTGGGATTCCAGATTAACAAATGTGAAGCCTATAACTTGTTGGAGTATACATGAATGTGGAAGTCTGTTCAATTGTACAAAGTCAAACAAGGAGTATTGTCCAAGACTTAATTTCAGTGCAATGTATTTTGACAGTGTTTGATAGGTGATTCCATGTGATTGATTACACACACGAAGTAGCAATAATGTGCTTCTGGAAAACACAGTCCACGAAGACGAATATGACGACAGCTTTACAATAGTCTACCTTAACGTTATCATGACACTCATCCAGCAGTTATACCCTTTGGTGTTACATTTAACAACTATTTTCTTTGAAGTGATTTACAACACGCTCTGCTGATAGTTATACACGATAATGGTTCTTCTGCTGTCAGATCAAGGCTATAGTATTCAAGATTTTAGTGAAGCAAAAAAGGTAGGAATTATGTCCCATCCATTTTCTAGTTCGATTTGTGCAATATACTTCTTATTATTGTATTATGCTCATGTTGTAATTTTGTCTGTTTCGTACAAACGTCTGCAATTTCTTTTCACTTTCTTTGCTCCTCCTGTGTTACCCTGAAGGTTCGGGTTAGAATATTGATCTTCAGTAACCCATGCTTGTCGTAAGAGGCGACAAACAGGATCGGTTGGTCAGGTTGGTTGACACATGTCATCGGTTCCCAATTGCGCAGATCGATGTTCGTGCTGTTGATCACTGGATTGTCTGATCCAGACTCGATTATTTACAGAGCGCCGCCATATAGCTGGAATATTGCTGAGTGCAGCGTAAAACCAACTTCACTCACTCACACCTTCAGTGCAATCTTTCTGATCAAATATACATCTAATATTCGAGAGAAAAATCAAGCGAGCTACAGAGACCTTTACTCAGTTGCAAACACTGTTCAAACATACCAGAAAACAAAAACAAAAAGTCGACAATGATGATTTTCATCTTTAATTGACCTGTAACAAATCTATTGTCTGGAGACTTCTATACTCAGCCTACACAACAGGGATCGCACGTCCTGATAGTTATATGCGATAATTGTTGTTCAGGTGTCTGATCAAGGCTACAGTATTCAAGATTTAAGTAAATCAGCAACAAGGTAAGAATAATGTCCCATACAATTCTCATTTGTTCAATATGCCTATGTATTATGTTCGTGTTATGTCTATTTGGTACAAACGCCTGCAATGTATTAGCCCTGTGCTCCTCCCGTGCAATCTTTCAGATCAGTGGTGGTGTGTTGTCCTGTGCATGGAGCCCAGGCCACAAATCACAGGGCGCGGAGAGTTCTCACATGGGTAACGGTTTTCGGCAGCTTGAATCCTGAGAGTTTCGAGGACTTTAGTCCTGCACCACCTTACGCAAGTGAGTTTGTTCAACATTGCTTCTGTTCTCCCAGCAGAAAATGGGTACCCGGTGGGATAAGTGATGTAACCATTAACCTCTAGCGCTTCACAGGCAATTTTGGTTATCCGGGATAATAATAATCAGATTGTTTGGGCGCGTCTTGCATGCATTGTGCATGGAGAAATGAGCATGATGAATGATTAAAAATGGACTATTAAAGACTATCGAGAAAAAAAATCAAGTGAACTATTAAGACTTTGTCGCCGCAAATAGCTTTTCTCACTCACTCACTCACTCATGGGATCACTCACTCACTAAGACTTTATCTCAATTGCGAAGTCATGTTCAGACATACCCGAAAACATAACGACAGGTCGATGCATGTATCTAACAATATGCTAATATTTAATCTTTAATCGCCTTATTGCATAAATGTAGTGACTGTGGGCTACTTTGTTCATCCTGCACAACAGGGATTTCACGTCTATATGTCAGCAACGAACACTAAAGTAAGGGCTGACGAGCATGTAGAAAACGATAGCAATATTCAGGGGAATGCACAATCTCGGGTTCCCAACAGCCAACCATCTTGTGCACTTTCTCTGTAGCGCTCATTTACGTCAAGATATCCGTAAACTGAGAGAGTGCACCTGGCATCCTCGGGTTTTATGTCCACACTCAAACACAAAAAGGCTGTGGTAGCTGTACAAAGATTGACACACTTTTCTTCTGTGAAATGCGATTCTACTTGTCTGTTGTGGTCATCTATGGCCAACCCTTCATATATCGACATAGTGTTTCCATATGCGCTGCACTCTGAAACACAAACATGTGAGAAAATGTCTGTTGCTGACATATATGGATAAAACTATGTATAAACATAATCTTGTCTCATTGATTTCCTAAAATGGAATTTCTCGTCACGATATGGCTGAAATGTTGCCGATGTGACGTTAAATATTAACTCACTCACTCACTCCTAAAATGGAATGTTCTGGCATGGCAGTTCAAACAATTTGTAGTTATCACGATCTGTGTTGATGAACAAGGCAAACTATCATTGATTTCTTTATTACTAATTACTCACTCCTGACGCATGCATACTCCGCCTTGTGGTAGCTGAGACCAGGGGCGCACATGCACTTTCCCTTTAAGCATACAGAACCATTGATGCGGCACTGGTCTTTATCAACACATGGCTGATACATCCGAACAGTTTCTGTAACATATAATGAATACATGGAAATTGTGCACCTTCGGTCACTGAGGAACAATTCATACGTGTCTTCTCAATAATCCCTGTTCAACAATCAGTCAATCTGTACAATAATTGGGTTAATTAATCAGGCAATGTACACAATGCCTGGACATTTTAGACAATGTACACAATGACTGAGTGAACCAGGCAAATGTACACATTGACTGGTTATTTCAGTCATTGTACACACTGCCTGATTGTAGACATTGACTGTAACGGTTCTTTATTCGGATGATGCGACGTTTCGACAAAGATATTTGTATCGCTTGACTTGCTTGACAATGATACAAGAATCTGTATCGAAACGTCGCATCATCCGAATAAAGAAGTTGTTCATCCATACAGTTTTGTCCTTATCTGATTCTCCAACTTCTAAATATGCCACTTAAAGAAATCGACTGTAACATATACACTGGATTGCTAATTAGTGATTTGAGCAGAGTAGGTTGATGTACAGAGTGATAGTGGGAAATTTTGACCCCACTTAATCTGTGACAAAAATACAATCATAGACAAACGTCCATTAAGTGAGGATTATTCAACCCGAATGCTAGCACTCATGACGCACTTCTCACGCAAGCTTGTATCGATGAGTTGTAGGTGAATTCTGGATCGCAAATGCACCTTCCCCTGAAACACAGGGATCCCTTGCCGTAGCAGTCCATGTTATTTCCACAATGTCGATGCATGCTAGCAGATCCTGGAAGAGAAAACCCCCAGAATAATTTAATTTAACCTGAAATCAGAAACTTTAACAATGACTGACTGACTGACTGAGTTTGGTTTTACGCCGCTTTTAGCAATATTCCAGCAACATCACGGCGGGGGACACCAGAAATGGGCTTCACACATTGTACCCATGTTGGGATTCGAACCCGGGTCTTCGGCATGACGAGCCAACGCTTTAACCACTAGGTTATCCCACCGCCCCTTTTGACAATGACATCTTAGCTGATACAACTGAACGTTTAAACGTGATTCACGAGGAACACATACTGGTGGAATAAAGTAACTTGCATTATTTGGTGTGATGCCACTTTTATTGCAAAAAGAGAATAACATGATTTGTGGTGTAACTGTTGGCATGATAATATCATAATCTGTATGCTTTGATATTTGGCATCGTGACACTCCCTTTAAGAGATGTCTTGAAAAGTCAGTTCACAAATTCAGTACTGTGTGTCTCCACTGTTGATGCAGCCTTGACAACGACGACGCACAGACAACACTAAGCGATTGAAGAAAGCTTGGGGAATGTTGTTCCATGTCTGAACGAACGCTTGTCCAAATTCAGCTAACGTCAGTAGGTGATTCTGTGCTTGACGTAAACGTCACTCCATTTCATCCCAAACCGGAGAAAGCAGCTGGCCAGGGGAGTATCGGAATGTTCTGCTGTCTCAGGAAATCTGTCACAACACGGGCGACATGTCGACGGGCATTATCTTGCTGAAGTGTGACGTTATGTCCCTGTCTTTGAATGAACAGCTGCACACGAGGCCCATTGATCTCATTCCTGTATCGCTGACTGGTCAGATTGCTATTAACAATTACAAGTTGTGTCCGACCATGAGATGTGATTCTCACCCATACCTCAACGCTTTCACCACCAAACTATCTACGTTGAACAAGGCACACGTCAGTATAAGATACGATAGGGTAAGACTTTATTTTCCGAGGGGGAAATTTGGTTCACATTCTTAAGAGCTCTGGAAAATTCAACAATCATAAAATATTTAATTGACAATATTAAAATACAATGGTAACATTAAGATTGACAACAACAACATACATTATTAACATAAATATCAAACATTTTAAAGTTAGCCTTATGCACATAACAGCAAAGTACGAAGTTAAACAAGAAAACATATCATGTGAGGAGTAAGCTGTTAGGGCTTATTAAGTATTCGGATACTGCATGGAACAAAAGATTTGGAATTTATGTTGTTTTTGTAAAGAGTGATTTTGAAGCGGCGGTCGAAAGGAAGTAGTTCAAACTGATTATGTAAAATATGGGACGTATCAGCCTGAATTGCAAATGCTTACTTTTCAACCCGGGACTCATATAGGACAGTCAAATTCTTGAAGGAAAACTAAGTTCTATGGATAGTCAACCTCTTTATTGCAAGGAGTGCGTTTCGGTGTATGTACTAACACCCTTATCAAGCAAGAAAAATTATTGACATTTTTACAAGTGAGTTGATTTTGTTGTTTAGTTTCAGGGGGAGATGGCCATACCATGCTTGTAAGCCAAATATGATAACACGTTGGATTAAAGTTTGATAAAATAGATTTAACATGACTTGGTCAACATTTAAAGAAAACAACTTGCTGCGAAAATATAGCATTTGTTGACCTTTACTGTGTAAATTTAATTGTCTTGCTGCCTTGACTTGGCCGATCTGAGGCAAATCCCTCGTGTTCCCATCATGTTCTCCAAAGAGATGAGATCGTGTTTTCATAGACACTAAACCGGTTCATTTTCGACCATTCCAATCTCCAGCATACACACACACGAAGACAGTGATATTCTGTACGCAGTTTATGTTGAAATTTGCGCGATACTTGACATCAAATGTCATGCAAAGTGCTTTGCTACATGTTTACTTGAGGTTATTTCCATACCTTTTCAGATAACTTTTATTGTATGCTGTGTTAAGTTATGCACAGTTTTTTGGTCTGGTTTTTTTTTGTGTTTTTTAAATATTTTTATTCAGTTCAAGAAAATACATAAACTCTGTCCAAAAAGAAACGCAACCCCTGTCCTCAGATATTAAAAATTCGTTTGAATAAAGTTATTGCTTCCAAACTAAATTTTATTCAAATGTATTGAAATTATACACGTATTTAAAGAAGATCACCATACAAACAACTGCATTTTCACCCATAAGTGTATTTTATTGCTTATTCCGTCACAACGCATGAAATGACCCTGGTGACTTCGCACAAAAAAGCAAATGCACGTGCAAATCATGTAAATGGCAGTTAATGTAGGGGTGTATCAAAGCCCATGTGCTTTCGTATTTTATTCATTCATTTGTCGCCGAAAAGCAGGGTTAAAAAGGTCACGTTTGAGTGCTGCCGACCGAAATATTGCCATTGGTCGTGTTCAAGCCGGAGAAAGTTTTGGAACTGTTGCACGGCCCCTAAATGTTCACAAAACAACGTTATCCCGACTTTGGAGCCGCTACAACAACTTCAATTCGACCAACGATCGCCCGAGAAGTGGAAGGTCAAGAATCACGACCCCCCTTCAAGATCGGTACATCCGGGTCCATCAATCGGCATGCCCTACTTACCGTGACTGCCACACAAATACCAGGTTTGAGGAGAGTGTCAGCTCAAACGATTTGGAACCGTCTGAAAGAAGCGGGTTTACGTGCCTGTAGACCAGTTGTTGGACCTGTACTACGCCCCCTACATCGACGCCGACGACTCAGGTGGTGCAACAACGTAAGGATATGGACTTTACAAAACTGGAGGCGCATCTGGTTTTCTGACGAATCACGTTTTCTTTTGCGACGTCACGACGGAAGACCGCGTGTGTATAGGAGACGTCATCAATGTTTTGCGCCCATCTGCGTCCGACAGGTGGACAGATTTGGCGGAGTCAGCGTTATGGTTTGGGGAGCCATCTCATACAACCAGAAATCAGACTGGGTGATCGTTCCAGGGAACCTGACAGCCAAACGTTACATCAGCCACGTGTTACAGCCTCACCTTCTCCCGATTATTGACCACCAGACACAGATTTTTCAACAGGACAACGCCCGGCCTCATACTGCACGTGCAACAATGAACTTTCTGCAGAATTCCAACGTCAGTGTCTTGCCATGGCCCTCTAAATCACCAGACCTCAACCCTATTGAACACATGTGGGATACTCTGGATCGACGCGTACGTCAACGTCAGCCGCCGCCACAGACGCTGCAACAGCTCGCCGTTGCACTGCAGGAGGAGTGGAGAGTCATTCCCCAGGAGAGAATCCGGCGTCTTATCCGTTGTTGTCCAAGGAGATGCCGTGCAGTGATTGCAGCTCGTGGTGCTCATACGAGATACTGAGAAATCCTCCAGACCAACTAAAAATGAGTTCCTGGCATTACAGAATGTGTCAACCAGGCCCCATATGGATTTCAATACTTCGTGAAATATTTGTGATGTGTACCGGGCCATTGTAAATGATTTAAATGATCAGATCAACAATAGTGAGTGAGTGAGTTTAGTTTTACGCCGCACTCAGCAATATTCAAGTTATATGGCGGCGGTCTGTAAATAATCGAGTCTGGACCAGACAGTCCAGTGATCAACAGCATGAGCATCGATCTGCGCAATTGGGATACGATGACGTGTCAACCAAGTCAGCGAGCCTGACCACCTGATCCCGTCAGTCGCCTCTTACGACAAGTATGGGTAACTGAAAGTTCATTCTAGCCCGGACCTTCACGGGTAAGATCAACAATAATACTTACGTTCTTTCGAATAGTATACAGTGAAACCATGTTTTCCCATCGCCGTCCGTAACCCAGGACTAAATGCTTGACAGGAACCCTTTGCCTCAACAAAGCCAAAAGTATCACATCTGCCTTCAGCAAGACACAGTGTTGTGCACTTCAGCTTACTAGACACATCGTCGATACTCCATAGAATGTCCGCCCTTTCTTTAATTTCTACCATCTTGAAGTAATCAAACCTAAACTGAGTGCAAACTTCTTGTTGACACATCAGAAGGAATGCAGCTGCTATGAACAGGTTTACCCTAACTGGACAGTGCTTGGTGGAATGTGTGGTGTCAAAATATCCTGACAGTGGCTCTGGTGCGGTTTCCAAGATAGATAAATTCCACAAAGCTACAGATGTGCAGTTTGTATCTATCAAGTCCAATACCTTTGTAGAAACTGAAAGAAAAAGAATTTTACAGTTAACTTCAAATCACGGCACTGGGAAAAAAATACGGGCTTTGTGGTTGCCAATATCTGTTTTAGCTAATTGATGGCATATTTGGGATTGCATACCGTTGAATATTTTTTTGTGTGTAAATATTGTAATTAGTAACCACGATTTGTCTGTTTTCAGTTAATGCATATTAACATTCACACAATATATCATTACCCATCTCGAATACTTTGCTATTGATATTTTTTTCCAGACAGCCTCTTTCATCGTGTTCTTCAGAAAGCATAAATGAAAAGTGCTCTTCTGTCTCTTAAAATATGTATTTCGTGTAACATGGAATAGTTACTAAAGATCCTGCTCGTATCAGATCATATTAGCGTCTCGTAAATCCATATTAATATTTAGAACTTTCAACTGATACTACCTTCAGGTAAATATATTAGCCTCACAGCTGTTGTAAATCGACATTAAAGTATAACAGGTATGCCAAGGCCATTTGTACTCAAAGTTATTAGTCCAACAAGTGTTGTACATATCAGCCACCAAACTCTTTTCAAGAGATGCGCAGTTTTCCCCTTTCCCACGGCCTTTGTACGTTTGTAACTGGAACCACACACACACACACACCCCCCCCCACACACACACACACACACCCCACCCCCGATTCGAATAAATGACCACAATGTTGCAAAAACAAAAGGATGTTCTGAGATACAAAATACGCCGCTTAAGCTCAATTGGGTAAACCACTGACAAATCTTACTCACATTACAGAGGTTGACAACCAGGACTCCCATGCATTCAAATACAAGGCTTTTGAAACATTTGTGATGTGTGCATGGCCATTGTAATTAGATCAACAACTAATGTTTACCTTCTTTCAAATAATATAAAGTAAAGCCATGTTTTCCCATCACCGTCCGTGACGAAATGCTTGACAGGAACCCTTTGCCTTACCAAAGCCAAAAGTAGCACATCTGCTTTCAGCAAGACACAATGTTGTGCACTTCAGCTTACTAGACACATCGTCTATACACCATAAAATGTCATCAATTTAACCACTACCATCTTGCAGTAACCAAACCCGAGATCAGTGCAAGCTTCTTGTTGACACATCAGAAGAAATGCAACTGCTATTAACAGGTTTACCCTAACTGGACATGGCTTAGTGAAATGTGTGGTGTCAAAATTTCCTCACAGTGGATCAGGTATGGTTTCCGAAAGATTCAAATTCCTCAAAACTACAGATGTTCAGTTTTTCCTTTCCCACGACCTTCGATCTGTCTTTAACTCACTCACTCATGCTAGTTGATGACACATCGGGGAACTGTGATACTGTCGATACGGACCCAAGTGTGTAAACGTGGTAATTTATAACCAGGATGTGTCTTATCTGGCTGCTCTTAGTTATGGACATCTACCTAAACGCAATCTATCATTAGATTCTTCAGTTTCTTTGCCATGTTTATTATCGTTTTAAAAACAAAGCAGTAGTGATAAATGGTTATTCCTCTGCCTTTAAAATATTCAATTATGCATAATTCAGGTCCCATTCCCTTAGCAATAGTGATTGTGTGGGGCGGTGGGGTAGTCTAATGGTTAAAGCGTTGGCTTGTCACGCCGAAGATCAGGGTTCGAATCCCCACATGGGTACAATGAGTGAAGCCCATTTCTGGTGTCCCCCGCCGTGATGTTGCTGGAATATTGCTAAAAGCGGCGTAAATCCAAACTCAGTCAGTCAGTCAGTGATTGTGTCTTTTCAAAAGTGATTTACAAAGTGAGGCTGGCGGCAAATATACTTATAATGACCAATATATGGTTTGTGTTAAATTATAAATTGAACAAGAAATGTATAGTTAGGAGCCGAAATACTAAACTTAGCGAGTGAAACCTCTCCCTTTGCAAGATTTAATTTCCTAAAATTCTGACCTTCGATTTCTTGGGACAGTAAGTTCTGGGTAAATCCAATGCTCTCATAATAACTTGGAAACAGCTGTCTGTGTTTTTAATATCTGAAAACACTGACGTGTGTTCAGTTATGTTATGAAAGTTAATATTACAAATGTAACATGTGACGGTGTTTTGATCTTCAATACTCCCGTTTTAATACAGTAAAAAGACGGTGTTCCAGGTATATACGTGAAGATGTTTGGTCATGTGTTATTTTTTAACACCCGTTTCTTCATCGCTGTGGAATAACATTTGATTCTCCAAGAATGAACGTCTGAAGATGTGATAGGAGGACTGTGTGAAGAGACCAGAGTCACATCACACGTTCTTTCTGTGCCGAGGGTTTATAGTCACATGAATTATCACACCGGTACCCATGCTGGGTGCACAAAGACAATTTTGAGACCAAATGCATCACGAGTGCTTAGGGGTGGTCAGGACTGAAGTCCTAGAAACTCTCAAGAGTCAAGGTGCCATATTCCGTATCTAAGTACTCTCCGCGCACAACGTTGCTTAACTTCAACTGATTTGTGACGTGAGCTCTATGCACAGGACCACACACCACCACGGTGTATACAATGGCCCCTAGTATGGTGATTGTGTAAATCCAGCTAGGGTCCACGCTAGGGTCCATGCTAGGGTCCATGCCAGTTTTTTCCTTAGTTTGATTATCTACCTTCAGTTGCTGGCGATGTATAGCCCGTTTTTATAATGTATTGTCCTCTTTAATGATATTTTTTTATGATAACATGGTAACTTAATATCTGTCATACTGTAGTAGTTTTACTGTCCGTCGACGACAGGTTTTTAATTTCTAAATTTATTGATCTTGAATATATAAATTGTTCACGATAATGCTGAAATATTGCCGAAGGACGCTGAATATTAACTCACTTACCCTGTGGTAAAACGTGACGCTCGGCGCAATGTATCGACCCAAGTTCAAGCACCCTCAGGGTAAGCTGTACCTGTGATCTTTTCCCAGAGGCTATCCGATATCTTAATAATCATCAAAATATGTGCTATTATAATTTGGTTTATCAACGCATGTATTGTTAACATAGCGGTAGCGGTTTCAGGATCATGTACGTAACATTCGTTTCATCGAAATACTCATATAAAGAAATGACGCAACTCCTTAGTGAGAAGCATCTTTACGCTTGAAAGCTTGTGGGAACCATGTGGATATCTCCGCTAGAAGGTATCTCCATTTTGCCGTATAGACGCCAGGACAGGCACCACAACATTTACATCGTCATATTAACCAATTAACCAACCAACCAGCCAACAAGTTAACCCAGCTCATCCAGGTCCAGCCAACCAATTTTAATTTTGTAAATTGAAAAATTCAATCATAAATGGAATTTACTCATCCCAATATTCAGCAACTAATTATAATTACATCTTCACATCAATGTATCTTCACCTATTCTGTGTTTGTTGTTACTGTATACCTTTGATGATGCCTTTGTAACCACGGGAAACAAATAAAAAAATTAAAAAAATACGTTTTGCACAATATGAATAATATACATAGTTTACAAAGTAGCAAAAGTGTTTAATTAATATGTCTTAAACAATGACTGGCCCTAATGCAGTTTTTCTGTGAATTAGTGTATTTCCAACGGTTCACAATTTCTACTTGTTTACTTGAAATATTCAAATAAGGTATTAAGCTAAGATGAAAGGCTTTGTTCATGTTACCAAGAATATGCTGCGTATGACAGTTCAGTATTCTGTTCCTAGCATTAGAGATAAAATGTGTCGTATTATCTGCATCCTGACTGTAGCAAACTAACACCATTAAAACACAACAAATATTTAACGTGTGTAGCCCCAGTTACTTTCTAAGGGGTCTAATTTCCTTCGCACTCAACAATATTGCAGCTATATGGCGGGGGTATGTAAATAATTGATCAACATCATGAACATCGTCCTACGAACGTGGACCACGTCGGCGATCATCGATCTGCCCAATTGGCATACGATGAAACATATCAAACAAGTCAGCGATCCTGACCACCCGATCCCGTTAGTCGCCTCTTACGACAAGCATGGCTTGCTGAAGACCAATTACATAAATAAATAAGTAATAAGTAACTCATAAGTAAATAATACTGTTTAGGACATCCTTAACCACTTGCGTCAGTTACTAACACAATCTTGTATAATAATCCACATATATACTGGATCTACCCGAATCTGCTAAAATACCATCCCTTGAAGCATGTTTCCCATCGCTTCCATTTCCAACACCCGGTAGGTATTTAGAAAATTGTGTCCGAAACATGTTAACGCCCTTCTTTCTTCGAACTCCCAAATTTCCGATCTATATAATAACACATGCCTAAACTTTCTGTCAATCAACTTCAATATAAAATCAACATGCACGTTTGCTGCCTTATTAGCAGGAGTACACTGCTTCCACGACAATCCAGTTGAAAACTACCGAAATAATTATACTACGTTGCAGTTTTAACTGATGCCATTGTAGAACCAATTCTCATAAGGGCAAAGAAAAGTGGTTAAGAAATACTCTGATATTCGTTTTGTCCATGATGTTTATCCCTCCATGTTTTACAATATTTATGTAATACGCCTTTCTTTGTAAACAAATGACAGCATCAGCACATAAATTACCAACCTCAGCAAATAGCACAAACAGTATCCGCAACATTTGAACCTACAAAACCATTCGAGTCCTGCAGCAGAACTTGAAATTCTGTCCTAGACATGACAAATAGAAATAGACACAGTCACCCTAGTGCGTACATTGGTAAGTATTAAACAACACCATCAACAATCTTATAATATTCATTTCTTGAAAGCTAAGATGAATCTGCAGTTAACATTTTCTTTGACTAACGATTATCAAAAATGCGTTGTATCATATAAACTGAATCAAAAGCCTTTATAAAATGTACAAAAAGACTGTAAAAACGACCTATACTTTAGAAAATACTTCTGAACCAGACATTGTTATGTAAATATGTAATCTGTCGTGACCTTTTCGAAATCCAGCCGACCCGTGAAAGTCCGGGTTAGAATATTGATCTTCAGTAACCAATGCTTGTCGTAAGAGGCGACTAGCGGGTGGTCAGGCTCACTGACTTGGTTGACACGTGTCATCGGTTCCCAACTGCGTAGATCAATGTTCATGCTGTTGATCCCTGGATTGTCTGATCCAGACTCGATTATTTACAGACCGCCGCCATATAGCTGGAATATTGCTGAGTGCGGCGTAAAACTAAACTCACTCACTCGAAATCCAGCCTCCCGGATCGTATTAAATACAAGAGCAAATCGCTTAAGAAGTTATTGATTATTATACAGAACCGCCTTCCCAGAAGATCCACCAACGAAATACCGTAAAAGCTGCCAAAACAATGTACATCTCCTTTCTTGAGAAGAGGGACAATATTACCTTCCTGTGGATAAATGCCTCTTTGCAAAACGTAAATAAAGATTAACACTAAAATGATAATAACACACGGATAGAACCTAGTCTCATTCTTCTGGGACCTCCAGCTCTACCGCACTGTTAGTCTTTTACAGCTGCTTCAATCTGCACATACTATCTCATTATTCAACATCACAAAAACAATGGCAATCAGATTCGTTGTCATTAGTTTAAACATATTTTTATTTCGAAATACAAGAAATGGGGATCGGTGAATAAGCCAGGGGTTTATGCAGACACCTCGCCCGTACAACATAGAGAGGAAAATATAATTGTGGTGACATAGAATAATCATTGTAACTTGGCAAGTTTAATCAATATAGCAGTAATCATGTCGTATATCAATCGATATTATAGCAGTGTATTAAAAGGTATAAGGCAAAATTATGTGATAATATTTCGAATATTTGCATCTTTGCGAAATTATGAAGTTATATGTTTCATATCTTAGCATTTACAGGGGCGGTGGGGTAGCCTAGTGGTTAAAGCGTTGGCTCGTCACGCCGAAGACCCGGGTTCGAATCCCCACATGGGTACAATGTGTGAAGCCCATCTCTGCTGTCCCCCGCCGTGATGTTGCTGGAATATTGCTAAAAGCGGCGTAAATCAAAACTCAGTCAGTCATTCAGCTTAGTATTTACAAAAGCTGGAAATCTACCTGGTTAAAGTATGAAGCTGTGCACTGATTTCAAGAATTTCCATATTCGTTTTTAAGTTTGAGTTTAAATGACCGTAAAGAACAGATTTTATATCAAACCTTTAACAAAGTAATACAAATCTTTGATTATCCATATGGTGGAACATAACCAGTGTCATATGTATCACTTTTGCCTAGCAACCATTGTTTCTGTATTTTGTCGTCTGTGACGTCATTAAACCATCGAACGTGACGTCAATGAAGAGGGCCGTCACACTTGTTGACCATGACTTACTGCACAAATGTACATGAATAAAATGGATAATAAAGAAATTATTACACTCGAGTAAGTGCCATCTGACTAATACGAAACTGGTGCAAAAATTCTCACTCGTTTCGTATATGTCACATGACACACTTGCTCATTTAATAATCTCTATGTCTGATCAAATCATAATCAGGGCAGACAAAAAGAAATGATAAGTAGTAGAAAAGTGTAGATTGTCTTTGCTGTGATAAGTATTAAGTAGAGTGTCGGCATACTCAAAAAGTTCACAACAATGACATCAGTATTGTTAAGCAACACCACATAACATGTTTGAAAAAGGCACCAAAACATTGTCATTCATTATATAGTCACCAGCTCAGGCACCAAAACATTGTCATTCATGATATAGTCACCAGCACAGGGACCAAAACATTGTCATTCATGATATAGTCATCAGTACAGGCACCAAAACATTGTCATTCATGAAATAGTCATCAGTACAGGCACCATTGTCATACATGATATAGTCACCAGCACAGGCGGCAAAACATTGTCAATCATGATATAGTCACCAGCTCAGACACCAAAACATTGGCATTCATGATATAGTCATCAGTACAGGCACCAAAACATTGTCATTCATGATATAGTGACCAGCACAGGGACCAAAACATTGTTATACATGATATAGTCACCATCACAGGCACCAAAACATTGTCATACATGATATAGTCATCAGTACAGGCACCATTGTCATACATGATATAGTCACCAGCTCAGGCACCAAAACATTGTCATACATGATATAGTCATCAGTACAGGCACCAACACATTGTCATACATGATATAGTCATCAGTACAGGCACCATTGTCATACATGATATAGTCACCATCACAGGCACCAAAACATTGTCATACATGATATAGTCATCAGTACAGGCACCATTGTCATACATGATACAGTCACGAGCACAGGGACCATAACATTGTCATGCATGATATAGTCACCAGCTAAGGCACCAAAACATTGTCATACATGATATAGTCATCGGTACAGGGACCAAAACATTGTCATACATGATATAGTCATCAGTACGAGGACCAAAACATTGTCATACATGATATAGTCACCAGCACAGGCACCATTGTCATTCATGATATAGTCACAAGCACAGGCACCAAAACATTGTCATACATGAGAGAGTCATCAGTACAGGGACCAAAAGATTGTCATACATGATATAGTCATCAGTACAGGCACCAAAACATTGTCATACATGATATAGTCATCAGTACAGGCACCAAAACATTGTCATACATGATATAGTCATCAGTACAGGCACCATTGTCATACATGATATAGTCATCAGTACAGGGACCAAAAGATTGTCATACATGATACAGTCACCAGCACAGACACCAAAACATTGTCATACATGATACAGTCACCAGCACAGACACCAAAACATTGTCATACATGATATAGTCATCAGTACAGGCACCAAAACATTGTCATACATGATATAGTCATCAGTACAGGCACCATTGTCATACATGATATAGTCATCAGTACAGGGACCAAAACATTGTCATACATGATATAGTCACCAGCACAGGCACCATTGTCATTCATGATATAGTCACAAGCACAGGCACCAAAACATTGTCATACATGAGAGAGTCATCAGTACAGGGACCAAAAGATTGTCATACATGATACAGTCACCAGCACAGGGACCAAAACATTGTCATACATGATATAGTCATCAGTACAGGCGGCAAAACATTGTCATACATGATATAGTCATCAGTACAGGCACCATTGTCATACATGATATAGTCATCAGTACAGGGACCAAAAGATTGTCATACATGATATAGTCACCAGCACAGGCACCTAAACATTGTCATACATGATATAGTCACCAGCACAGGCACTAAAGCATTGTCATACATGATATAGTCATCAGTACAGGCACCACAAAAATTGTCATACATGATATAGTCACCAGCCCAGGCACCAAAACATTGTCATACGTGATGCTAGAACTTGCTAACGATATAGACCAAAGAGATCGATAAACTGTAACGAAATATCGATCGATTATCGATAAATATCAGAAGGAACTTTGAAAGAAAATGCTCAAAATGTCGGAAATATATTAATATATGGTGAGTTAGGGCGTGTTTATGCATGGACTAACTAAACAGCGTCATGAATTAATTTGGAAGCAGCCCATTTATTAAGACGTAAGTGTGTATATTGTATGAATAAATTAAAACTTTCTACTATCACAAAGCATAATATACGATGTTATGGATAACATGATTTTCATATCGATAATTACTAATGATATTTCCCTTCGAATATATTTACGACTATCGATAATTTAAGCCAGCCCTATTTGATATAAATATATACATTGGGATCAGAAGCTTGTCATTCGTGATGGAAACAATAAGGCATCACCTTAAACAATCAATCTTTATCGAATGAATGAGACAGAACTAGTTTCCACTTTTTTAATGCAAACATCATTGATTTTCGTTTGGCTTTAATGACGTACCCTCCGAACTTCTTTAATTGCCTTATTCATTTTGTTTCGTAATCACATTCATGTCTAAGAACGCATTGCGGTGCTCGAATATGTGCCGTTCATTTAAATATAATGCTTCCATTGACTTCAGATAAAATTTATTGTTTACTATATTTACAAGTTAAAAACAACTACATGCCGAGTTGCTTTATCTGATGCCCTGCTCCCTGAAAGGATACACGAATCCGTGAGCTATTACCGTAGTTCAGATAACCCTGACGCAACACGCCGATCTATGTCTCGGGGACAGGGCAGGGTGAGGATATCTATCTGCGGGTTGTGGTTACGAGTCTCCCTTAGGCCTGATGCATGAAATAACAATCTGCTTGGATACCGAGATAAGCAATGCTAGGTATATAAGTATGGACGCAGAATTTGACAACACATCATTCTCCTCCTGAACATCTTCTTCCAGCTCAATCGTAAGTGGTGTCATCATATCTCTTCTGTTTCGTGTATGTTCTTTAGTAAGTTGGTCAGCAGTATCCCATCTTGATGATGGCAGACTTTGATCGAGTCCTGAACCGACAAACAAGTGATTGATATTAAGAGCAACTATTCAGATACTCCCCCGTCAAGGGGGAATCGAACCCAACCGTGCGCATCACATAGGAACATTTACAATGATTAGTCACAGATAACGTTGACTATTTTAGTTTACGTGTCTATTCAATTCGTATTTTTGTATTTTTCTCTTTAGTTGCTTTGATACTTGTTTATGATACTCGTTGACAAACTGAAAGAAATGTTTTCTTGGTTTGGTTGGGTATAGATGCCTTTAGTGACTAACACCCATTTTCCAATTCCAGAGGTACTCTTCAGAATGGCTTCCAACCAACTCCTCGCCGTCGTTGTTATTTACAGTCTGTACGCAGTCGCCGGTATGTTTGCTTTGTTTAGTGGGGCGGTGGGTAGCTTAATCGTTAAAGTGTTTTCCTGTCACGCAGGAGGCATTGGTTTGATTCCTTACATGGTGTCCTGCGATGTCTTGCTTTTTAAATTTTGATAGCTTGTTTGTTTTTTTAACGCCGCACTCAGCAATATTCCTGCTATATGACGGTGGTCTGTAAATAATCGAGTCTGGACCAGACAATCCAATGATCAACATCACGAGCATCGATCTACGCAGTTGGGATACGAAGACATATATATCAACCGCGCCAGCGAGTCTGACCACCCGACCCCGTTAGTCGCCTCTTACGACAACATGGGTTGATCATGCTAATGGGATTTTAAATGCTGCTAAAAGCAGGATGAAAGAATACTGAGGCTTCCTAACTGCCTCTATTCCTTCGTGTATTCTTGTACTTCATTATTACTGTGTGAGTATTCAGTAGGGGAGGAGCTGTCCAGTTGTGTTTGTGTAAAGTTGTGTCCCTTATCATGACAGGATCCGCTGGGCGAGATTTCCAACACCAGATTTGACCCTGGTATCAGTCTTGGTCTGTCAGGTCTTTGAAGAAAGGATTTCTCCCACAATTTGTTGATAATCTCTGATGTAACAGTTCTACTGTTCAACACAAATTCACCATCGCTTTCCTTAAACAACAAGATTATTTATGTGTCTTAACATTGAACAATGTTTGTTAAAATCACCAGGAAGAGTGAGCATTGGACCTACAATAGATAAGTTGATGATTTGATTACAGATGGGTTAATTATGCACAAAGTTGTTCTTGTGTTTAAAATGTTACTGGGGGAGAAAATCAAGTGTTTAAAACTCAGGACAAAACTACCCCAGTAAGGCAACAAAAAAAAGGGCAATATTACGAAAGGCAATACAAATATGGTGAAATTGATGGTAGAAAGGAATATACTGTGTGTTAACATGCCGAAGCAAATTTCACTCTATGTGTTAGCGAGTTTTACGCCACTTGATGGAGAATTTCGTGGTACACTTCTACCCCAATCAATCACTTGACATCGAAAAATCGAAAATGGAGCGGTGGAGTAGCCTTGTTGTTAAAGCGCTTGCTCGCCACGCAGAAGACCTGGGTTCGATTTCACCCCTGGGTAGAGTGTGTGAAGCCCGTTTGTGGTGTCCCCCGCCGTGATATTGCTGGAATATTGCTAAAAGCGGCGTAAACTCACTGACACAAAACTCATCGAAAACGTAATTATGAAACTTCCCCTCTTCCAGTTGCCAGCAACCCGTGCGTTGCATCCTGCTCAGGTCGCCCTAGCGGAGACTATCAATCCTGTAACGGCTGCAACGTGTACGCGACGTGTGCTAACGGCTACATGTACGACAACCGACCCTGCGTTGCTGGCACAGTGTGGGATGACAGCCTCAAACGCTGCGAGATGACTTCAACCACCTGCCCTCCGTGAGTACAGTGACTGTGAGAGACACAGAGAATACTACACGAGGTCTCATTACATACGAATTAAACGAAACGAGTGTCCTTCCTATGGTATCTGACTGAGCGAAAGCGAGGTCAGAAACCATAAGAAGGTCACGAGTTTCGTATAATTCGTATGTAATGAGACCGAATGTGATATTTTATTTATTACCCACGTCTTAAATGATTTAATTGACAAAATAGCGCATTTGTGTTATTGTTATGGTTTCAAACCGAAACCGGTTTCATAAAGAGGTTGCAGAAAATGTTTGTTCTCTAGTACACTTACTGCATGACGTCACACTGTAATGACGTCACTGCGCCTTGCTCGTCTGCCCCCTTGGCAACCGACGTCAAGATATATGTCAGTTGTCATCGCCTCCTACAGCCTCCTACATTAAACTACTCCGTAGTACCCCTGTTCTTGGTTTGCAATTGCTTCACTCGGCTAACATCACTGGTAGAAACATTGCGTTTATGTTTTTCGACGGATATAATGTCTTGTTGACAGCGATACGTCAACGTTCGCAATGTTTACATTCCCACAATGCATATAAGTTGTAGAATGAATGAATTCACGTGTTTGTTATGAATTAACAACGTGAGAGGTCATCTGTTACCCAATCAAATCGTTAGAATCTCAGGTCAAGTCGTTACGACACAGGTCAACGCGATACAACCCATACGTTGACCACGTGTGTAATAATGTTGAGGGTAGAGCCGCTTTAAGCAATGTTCCAGCTATAAGCTGTAAGTTTGATGTGTGAGGACTGACTGACTGACTGAGTTTGGTTTTACGCCGCTTTTAGCAATATTCCAACAATATCACGGCGGGGGACACCAGAAATGGGCTTCACTCATTGTACCCATGTGGGGATTCGAACCCGGGTGTTTGGCGTGACGAGCCAACGCTTTAACCACTAGGCTACCCCACCGCCCCTTGATGTGTGAGGAAAACCAAATTGACTGAGCCTTTACCTCTTGTCTTATGCGTAGCTACTCGTGTCATTCCGGCAAGCCGTATGGCGGCTCGTACCCCACTCGTGGCCATGTTCACGACTGGGCCTTGTCTAAGCGCAAACGGTCACGGAGATTAAAATAGTATAGGACTATTCCCAAGGAAAGATAACTCTAAATTTCCAAACATGTTACTCAAAGAAAACAACAATTAATTTATAGTATGACCCAAAAGTGACTTTAAGTAAGTTTCTTATGTCGTTAACAGATATCAGTAACATAGAATCACGGAAATAATCATGAAATCGATTATCGCAAAGAAACTATTTGACCTCATTTCACATTTTACGCGATTTGATTGGTTGCGACTATTTCTTGGCAATAATGGCGTAAAATCAGATACAAGTGTTCTTGTAGGTCACAGAAAGAGGCGAGTAGTTACGAATGCCTCTTGTGTTAAACTCATGAGCGTTAGTAACCTAGACACAGAATCAGCTTGTACCCACAATCCAAGGTTTGTTGCAGTCCCAAGGGAAGCAACTCTGCAAACCTAATTGCGTTACCTTAAGTGAACTGACAGCCGTGCCCATAGTGAAGCCAATGATCCCGTGTTTTTTGAATACCAACAAAGAGGCACCGCAAAAGCCGGTCTTCCAGACCCAAGAAACATATTTAGAATATGTTCAACTCAAGACTTAAATATTTGGTCACGTTTTGATTACCTAATAAAAGTTGTCGTTACGGGGCTTCTTTTGGATTTATTTCATTTTTTTTTTGCATATATACTTTCAAATAAGATAACCTTATCCGATGACTACCTTTCTACGTCGATATAAGTTTTATGCGAGCCCTCACACGGTGTGAGTGCACCTTGATGCCGCTGGTATAAGGTGGCGTTAGGGTGCGGTGGGGTCGCCGAAGTTCCGGGGTCTATTCCCCACAAGGGTACAATGTATTAAACCCATTTATGGTGTTCCCCGCTGTGATATTGTTGCTAAGAGCGGCGTAACACTAAACTCACACGCTCACACTCACTTCGTAAAGATAGACTTAAACGACTGCTAAATTCATGTTACGAAACTGCAATGCACACTTACCTATTTCTTCTTCAGAAACCCTTGTGTCAGCTCCTGTAGCGGCCTCTCCAGCGGTGACTACCAATCCTGCAACGGCTGCAACGTCTACGCCACATGTAACGGTGGCACGCTCATCGACAACCGCCCCTGCCCACCTACACTTGTGTGGAACGACAATCTCAAGACCTGTGACAGGACCTCCACCACCTGTTCCTAAAACATCAACTCTGTGACATGTGAAACCCCAAATCTCTGACCTTTGTTTGTTGAAATATTACCTCTGTGAACTGTGTTAAATTTGTTGAAACATCACCTCTGTGATGTTTGTTTCTTGAAACACCACCTCTGTGACCTGTGTTTGTTAAAGGTTTTATACATCATCACTGTAACCTGTTCTTGAATCACCAACTCTGCGACCTGTGATTGTTAAAGGGTTATACACCTCCTTTGACCTCTTTTTGCAGTCCTTAATCATTGTGGGATTGGATTCATCTTTGTTGTGACAAAGTGAACTGTGATTATCATTTTGGCTGAAATGTATCTACATTTTTTTTATTTAAAAGCAGGGGATATATAAATGCGTTTGTTACTATTATTAAATATTGATCATGCATACATTTACAAGAGGATGAAAGTCTGATCTTTACTTCTGTCACTTTAGACCATATGACAGGAAACGATATTTAACTGAATGCATCATCATGCATCAGGCAAGCATGCATTAATATTGTAATTATAACAATTACGTGGTTAACTTTCATTTACGTGTTGTCTGTAACAATCCCAGACATTTCTTTTTATGTGCACTGCGTCAAACCGGGACGTTAAACTGGCAATATTTATTTTGATAAAACCCGTTTATTTAAAAAACCCATAAAAATCACAATTATTGAATTATCGAATGAAACTGCATAATATTTTATAAACAGAATCGAATAGTTCTGTGTGTTTGCAGGATCTGTGATTCACGTCACACTATAAGTAATTTGGCTTTGTTAAGCTATGTGTGCCCACAATATATGTATTGTACATTCGCCTTTATGAAAATATCACTTGTCAGCCAGACTGCGTATAATATTTGCAAAAATAAACTCATTTATAAAACCAATGTTTTATATTTTCATTAACTTTCGGCTAGTGATGCTCGATTTCTCAAAACGTTTATTAAGTCAACGTGGTATTTTCACGTACAAACGTTTAGTTTATGAAACTCCAGAACTGAGGCAGATCAATGGTTGTTGAATACTGTTTACCCACAGTCACACTGAAAGCCTAGAATAGCCAACTCTGAAAGGGCGATGGGATGGTCTTGTGAGCGTCCGCCCGTCACGTCGCCAAATCCCTTTTCGAGCCCATTTCGAGTGTCCCCGCTTGAATATTGCTAAAAGTAAAACTTTTGTTCCTGTATCTGCGCAGTTGGATGCTTTGATGTGTGGAAGTCGCGGTGACTGAGCGGGTTAGGCGGCTGAATGTGTGTGCTGGCGATTTGGTGCCTGACTCTGAGGGTGTGGGTTCGAATCCTGGATGGGACTCAACCCAAAAAATGTACTAAAGTACTGTCGGAAATAGAAAAAACTGTTTTTAGGCTGTTACTCTGTATCTCTAAAATTGACACAATTGCAAATAGCATATGTCGAAATAACCCATATTGGTTAGCTGCTGAAAACAATAGATCAGACTATAGATGGCAAGTAGATCGCTCAGCCAGGTATGACGACGGACCGTCGACTCACTTGACATGAAATGCACGTGCTGCCCACAGACACAAGGCGTCATCTCAGATATATTTTATGCTTTTTCATGTGTATTGAATATGTCTCTATTGATTATCTAATCGTAGCTAATGACTCTATCCCCAAGCCCGACCCCAACTACTGTCAGCAACACCCATCTCGGTGTTGCTTTTGAGACGACCCCTCCTACCTGTTTCTTTTTATAGTGATAGTGAGACTCAATGGTATCTATATCCTTAATAGTTTCAGTATTAAAGTTGTTATTTTTTACGTCTGCTATAGTTTATAATAAAACTAAGACCTTTTTCATAATGGATATTCCTGAGTGCGGCGTCAAAAAGTGTCATTTTTTATACAATATCATCGCAGACTAATTTGCATAAAGCCATGGTCTGCTCCAAATAAGTCGCTTCAGACTTTGAAAAAAAACGCATTGCTCATTTCTGCACTAATCTCTCCTCAGTAAAATCCTTCTTTAACATTTCCTATCTCCCTCCCACTGAGCCTGTAGTTAGGCCGAACTTAGTTTAACAGATATTTCACACTTTCACATATTAACTAACTAAATTGTAGATATAAAAGTGAAAAAAACAGTTTTTTTCTATTTCCGACACTAAGTTAGAATATGTACTTTACTAAGAAAGGGTAATCCCAAATATAACATATGTTACAGTTGGATGCTTGTTGGAAAGTAATTTAATATCTATTATGAATGTAACTTTGTGTCAAGATGGAGATGATCCTCAAATGTAATTTTGAACATGGTTCTAAGAGAGAGAGAGTTTATTTCGTATAAAGGATCATAGCCCTGAGTACAAAAAATACATAATTGTTTGTTTGTGTGCATACAATACATATGCATAAATATAATGCATCAATATATAGCAGTCAAATAGGTAGATTTCTCTTCAGGTAGATTACCAGGCTTTTAATAACGTTCATATTTTTGGTGCATAGCATCTGCTTGAATGTAAATACAGATGGATTTATATGTGTAGGATAAAGCACGACTTCGAGGTTATGGTTGGGAAAGTAAGACCCGATCGCGAGACCGGAGGGTGGGGAGAAGTAAGACTGAGAGCGCGTAGCGCTCGAGGTCTTACTTCTCTCCACCCGATGGTCGAGGGCTTACTTTCCCAACCATAACCGAGGAGGAGTGTTTTATTATACATATAAACCGTCAATGATGGATAATTAGATGATCCTGTAATGAAGCTACATAACAGTAACTGAAGCTCTAGTAAAATCAACTGAATGACAGTAGGCCTAACTATAAATACATAATTCAACCCTCGTTCTTTGTCGGCCCGGTGGCTGTGAGGTAGAGCGTCCTCTTACGAATCTGAAATATGCGGTTCTAATTCTGCTAGGGAAAACATTTGGACATTTAAGTTGATCTTTGACGATATTTTTCAATTGATTTCAAACACTAACATATCATCTGAATTTGAATGTTGATGTTAATATAAAGTTGGGGAAAAGTAAACCTGGGAAGAGGTCTTACTTACAAAAAGTAAAACCGGGAAATAGGTCTTACTTACGAAAAGTAAAACCTGGGAGCAAACAAAAACCTCAAATGCAGTTATTCTGGGAAAAGAAGAAATGTCTAATATATAGACAGCCTTGTGATAAGCAGCCTTCAGGTTTATATGAAAAGAACCAGGAATAAACTGCATTATTCACGGGTTTAACCCGTGATAGAGGGTAACATCAAAATGGTCAACGTTTAAGGGTATCATCTCTTTGGGTGTTACAACTGTTTCAAGCGGAGACGCCATGGCATAAGTGCGATTCTTTTTACTTTTTATTTGTTTGTTACACGCGTTATATATATTCCAGCTATTTAAGGGCGGTCTTTAAATAATCGAATCTAGGTCAACAGCATGCTTAATTACGGTCGGAATGGTTTCTGCTAAGGCTGTTCATTACTTCGACAGTCTTTCAACAATATTATTCCGAGTTTGCTCAGGTCAGTAATTACACGTACACCACTGCGTGTTGGTTTGAGTGTGTTTAGCACTTGGAAAATCAGATCCTCGTCTTTTATATAAGGTCGGGTTTTTTTGTATACCAGTGACACCTGCTTCGTTCCTCGAATAGCTCCACTCAATTCCCAGTGTGCATGCTTATGTGAGTGAGTTCGTGTGGGAGTGTGTGCGTATGTGTACATGCGTTCGTGTCTATGCGTCCGTGCGTGTGCGGTTGTGATTGCTTTTAACGTCATATCAGTTATATCATAACGTTAAACCGTAGAGTAGTGCGGCGTGAGTGAGTGGGTTGATTGTTTTCCGTTCCGAACACTACCAGTGATTACGTGAGTGAGTGAGTATGGTTTTACGCCGCTTTTAGCAATATTCCGGCAATATGGGCTTCACACACTGTACCCATGTGGGGAATCGAACTCGGGTCTTCAGCGTGACGAGCGGACGCTTTAATCATTAGGCTACCCAACCGCCCAGAACGAATGAATGAAATGACGTTTGGTGGACAGATCAAATGCATGTATTCATTTTATACTATGCAGTTATATATGCATGAAATAGATCATGTAAATGTCAATATAGCCAGCGCACAAAGGACTGACTCATCAAACAAGGTCAAGGACTAATTCATTTCCGCGTGGCGTGTTGTCATGAGTCCGCGTGGGCCGCGCTCTTGACCAGCGTGTGACTTGGTGAACCACAGTTTCATATTGTCATGGTATAGGAAATGGGTTTTAAGGGAGAGAGGGATGGGAATACATTTGGTGGGGGTGGGTGTGTGTTTCAAAATTTGATTCCTGTAGACATGAAAAGTAAAACGAAGGACACGAAAAGTGTAAATAAATAAATAAATAAATAAATAAATAAATAAAATAAAAAATAAAAAAATAAAAAAATAAATGTGACGTAATATTATCCAGCCTGGGAACTTCAGCTAAAATTTGCTGACAAACATAATTTACCACTTGGTTTCATGTGAGTGAGTGAATTTAGATCTACACCGCTTTTAGCAACATTCCAGCAATATCATGGCGGGGGGATACCAGAAATGGGTTTTGCACATTGTACCCGTGTGGGGAATCGAACCCGGGTCCTAAGCGTGACGAGCGAACGTTTTAACCACTATGCTAACCCACCGCCTCGGAAAGTGTGAGTGGTTTTGCATCACAGAAATATTCAAGTAATAGCCAAGTGGGGATCTGATTTCTTATTTGGAAGACGTACTCTTCTGCTTCGTGGGAGCGGCGGTGTTTTCCTTGAGGTCGTGATCTACCGCGGATTGGATTGGATTAGAAGAGAGATAGAACGGAGACTTCACACCGCGGTAGATCCACCTCTCCCCACTAGACGAAGACAACATCGCCCCACTGCTGCAGCGGACCGTCCCCAAAGACTCCGTCGTTCTACGCGACACAGAGTACCACCGGTCCGTCTAAGCTATTATTGACGTGAGCGCTCCTTAGCTAGGTCCACGTACCTAGATTCGAGTTTATTCATGGATAAATAAGTGATATGACATTGTATGTGCGCGAATGTATACTAGATTCGTGTTTATTCATGTATATTTTATGCGATGTGTGTGTGTGTGTGTTGCGCGCGTGAGTATGTGGTTGTGATTTATAAGTACAAAATGAAACACAGTATTACAAGTAAATAATAACAATAATAATAATAATAATAAATGTGAATTCTTACCTTCAGACGTTGTTGTTGTTGTTGTTGTAGAATATATGGTTACACATCCTGTATTTGTATCGCTTACCTTAGATGAATACACACCCTCACTGTCTATTATAATCACGACTGCTACTTGATTCCATGTATATCTACAGTTCATCGCGAGCGATGTGATGTATTGTATGTACCCACTCTGATAGCTGTTCCTTCAATTTGTTCAGATTTGTTTCCACCGATATTTTAACTGATTCGTCTCCTTTTTTTTCTCTTTTAAATTCATGTTTGAATGCCAAGTATTCATCGCGTAAGCGATATTAATATAGTTCGAATTGCTCAATGCTTCGTTCTTCAACTCGATCTCTGAGAGTTTTCCTGTTGGTACATACTGACAGTGGAGTATCCAAAAAGAATACGTAGTTACAGTTCCATTGTGGAAAGTTTAGTTTAGTTTCCTCTGCTTTACTCAAGACATAACGCTCACTGAATGATGTCATGTTGTGCATTTTGCACAGAGTTTTGGTGAATACCTTAGCCGAATGGATACCTCTCTCCATCAAAACGACATCATAGTCCTCTATGGGATTCTCACGATATGCTTTACTGATGGAATCCAGTACGTGCAATTGAAATGCAGTGGAGTTCAGTTGAGGGTGTGTGTAGAACTGTTCCATTGGATTCCATTCACTTCCCGAAAAATAGTCTACTGGTTCGAACAGACATAATGTTCTATTCGTTTCTTGACTGATATCATCCGTGTCGTTGCGTAGAAGAGTGCTTTTACCGCTTGAAATAATGCCATCGAGAGAATTAACTATAGGTTGCGACATATGGTGAATCGCACTAGTGTATTGAACTTTTCAGTCAGTGTCCCTTTCTTTACTCCAGCAACACTCCTCGTTAATGGTGATTTTTCTTCGAAGGGGTGTTTACTTAGCACGGCCATGGCGTTAGTGTCATGGCGCCTTATGGGGTCTATTCTCGTTGACCGTCGTGATGATCAGCACTGCGAACAAAACAAAACAAAAAAATATATATATATATGGTTACACATCCTGTATTAGTATCTCTTACATTAGATGAATGTACAACGGTATGGAGGCTCTGACGAGGGCGTCTTTGTCACCTCCTCGTCTTCGCCACACGTCACCGGATGATGCATCGCCACCGGATCATCATCCTCCTTCATCACCACCATCACGGAACGAAATGGACAGAGTTGTTGGACGACGAGTGACATGGATGACTGACTGACTGAGTTTAGTTTTACGCCGCTTTTAGCAATATTCCAGCAATATCACGGCGGGTGACATGGATGAAAGAGCCTGGTATAGGACGCGGGCATGGAAAACGATTTTTGTAAAGTGAGGTGAGGTGAGGTGAGGTGAAATTGGGTTTTACGTCGCGCTTGAGAATATTTCGCTCATATGACGACGTGCATGCGTGTGTATGTGCGGCTGCTTGTACTAGCCAAGACTTAAGCTGGTTTTATAGTGCTAGCCCACTGAGATACCATGCCGCAGTGAAGCATGAATACCCCACTCAGACACATTATACTGACTCCGAGGCGACCAGTCCTTGTTGTACCCATTAATGCCGAGCGCCAGGCAGGGACCAACAAGTACCATATGTTAACGTCTTTTGGTATGACGCGGTCGGGGATCGAACCCGCGACCTTCCACTCTCCGGGCGGACGCTCTAACCACTACACCACGGAGGCGGTCATTTTCGTAAAGTACGTATTATCTTCCAATGCATAATTATTCATGTAACATAATGCTCGATTCATCTATCATAATGTCACACACACACACACACCAATTATCTCTTCTACTAAAGATTTTTATGTAGTGATTAAAAAAACGAAAAAAAAAGAAGAAGCGCATTTATACGAATATTTAACATAGCACCTTCCCATGCAACGAAGATTTTTTTCTGCTCCACAGACTAATATGACAAAGGAAACTGTCGTATAGGATGCTACACTATTGATGCTATGTACCATTCCTGTATCTCGATTGATATAAATAACAAGGACATCTCATATTGTGTAACGATAAAATATGTCTTACCTCACAATGCTTTGTGATTTTGATGAGCGCTCAATCCCGTGCTCTGGTATTCGTCGTAGGGATTGTTTTTTCCTGCGATCTGGTTAGGATTCGTGTCTATAGGACATTGCTTCAGATGATGGTGTTGTGGAAACCCGTGCATGATAAGACTTTTGAACATGTTTCTTTTTTCCTTACAGAGTCCCACCGATGAAGACCCTGTTTTGGCGTTCCTGACGCTTTTGAAATTATGGATGGGCGCGCATATAAACCATACGTCCGCTAACATTATGAACGAATGCTGCGGGAAAAAATATCCACTTCCTAACAGTACCTTTCGTTGGTTGTTGTTGAATGTTGATGTTGAATAGTTGTGTATATGTATTCACTCGAGAATATTCGGAGCTTTGGTTGATATGTACAGTGACAGATTGCGCTAGCGGAATGACATCAGTCTATAGTCTCAGTACCGACACCAAAATGTCTTGTGTATATCATGGTTAGTCCGTGTAGTGCACTCTCTTACACGTGCATGAGTGTATCTTCTTAGAAGACACTTTTTTCTTTACAACACACTTGTTGGTATGCGTAAAAAATCGATGGTATGTGTATCTCAATTTGGTCTTGCAATACACACAAGTAAATAGTCCTTGATAATCTTCACCGTTTGCGTCCACTGGTAGCAGACCAGAACACGCGTCACACAGGTAGGACATTTTAAACTTAAGTGAAAGCACTCGAACGGCGTTAACGTACGCGCATCACTCCTTGACGAGATGTTCAAACTCATAGGACTCGACTTTGTCAGTGCTAACGCATTTTCCATCAGCGGTGCCGATTCAAGTTCTAAAGTTAGGTTGTTCTGTACATACTATAAGTCTTACGTCTATAGCTAATTGACCGCCTCCGTGGTGTAGTGGTAAGAGCGTCCGCCCGGAGAGCGGAAGGTCGCGGGTTCGATCCCCGACCGCGTCATACCAAAATACGTTAAAATATGGTACTTGTTGGTCCCTGCCTGGCGCTCGGCATTAATGGGTACAACAAGGACTGGTCGCCTCGGAGTCAGTATAATGTGTCTGAGTGGGGTATTCATGCTTCACTGCGGCATGGTATCTCAGTGGGCTAGCACTATAAAACCAACTTAAGTCTGGGCTAGTACAAGCAGCCGCACAAACACATACACACGCATGCACGTCGTCATATGAGCGAAATATTCTCAAGCACGACGTTAAACCCAATTTCACCTCACCTATAGCTAATTAACCGTCACCATCATTAACATTTAATTGTCGTTTTCAAGATCTACAGTTTGGTTGTTGTGTTCATACTATAAGACCACGTGTATATCTAATTAATTAACAGCGGTCTCGTTAAAATACAACAAAACACAAGTTTATCCAGATGAGCTTAACTCACGAAACAAGACAAAAACATGATGCGTCATTCTTTCATTCACAGTTCCTTGTCCTTCTGGATGAGCTTGTTCAAAAGAAGTTTCAGAATCCAATTCACCTGATAGTCTCTTTTTTAAGTATTTTCAAATTTTGATTCACTATGCAATCTTTCAATTTGTCCAGTATGACATGATTATCAAACAATACTATAATATAGTCCATATTTTGAATTTATGTTTTTGAATAAGGCATGTCAACAGGTTTTCCATGATCTAACAAGATACATGTACATACTGAATGTTTCAAAATGCCCTTCTCCCAGCGAAATTCGTACTGCATGTTATTGTTGATATTTTAGCTCAACACTTTAACTTAGTTGAAAAAGTAGTCTCTATAAGTTTTCACAACAAATACCGTTACTTTTTAGTGTCACATTAATTCAATCTGCATTCAGAAATGTGGAAAATGTCTCACTCAACCTTTTGGACACCTCTGTTGAGCAGACGACATGGTCCTGAGATAATCCCCCACAATTCACCAGACACGAAGTGCACTGTCTGTACTGGGCCAGTACTAGGCTGGTACAGTTTTCGGTGCAGTATTTACGGTAACCACCCAAATGTGGCCCAGTACAGTTTTGCCTGTAATGGGCCACTAACAGAAAACAAGCATTATTGGTCCAGTACTGGCTCTATACTGTCGTACATTATGCCTGTACCAACGGTACAGACCAGAACGATGCCAGTACTGGCCCAGATACGTGATGTTAGCTGGGGCACCTGTAATTTCAACATTGTTGCTTTTCATTTTAATGTTTTCTCCGAAACATAAATAAATCCTACATGTAGTAAAGCATATTCACATTGTGTCTAAAATTCAACTCACAACATTTCCATGTTGTTTGTACCACTTTTGTAAATTTAAGAACTTAACCCACTAATATGAATTCCGAGTTCATTCGCATGTCACCCCACACACACTTCACACCACACCTTTATACACCAGCAATTATTCATCCCTTAGTGTTTGCATTTTTGTACAACTAAAAGTATTTCATCAAACCAACCATGATCTAGCATTATTACCTTCCTATTTTGGTATTCCTGTTTTAAGTTGTTACCAGAATTCATTATCTGTTTTTAGAATGGCACTTACGTCAGTGTTTCTCAAGACACCCCTGTATGGAGCTCAGCCTGCACAACACAAGGTTGTAGCTATGAAAAGGACATGGTGGTCGTTGATCACAAAGGTATCATTATATACTTAGTATAAAAAAATGTTTAAAACATGCTCAAATGACACAATTGAACAACTGATTTTGTCTTACATCTTACAAACTATCTTAAACAACAAATGCTGCTCATAAAACAAACTGTTAGCCAAAGTCTTATCATCACATGACTCAATCATTTCACTTATTGTGCTGTGTTTCCAGGAAGACAGCATATTCGGCGCTTTCAGTTCTGTACATGTGAATTGGAGCCAATCACTCTTATCAAGTTCAATCTCTGGCCAGCTTCACCAAAGCACCCAAAGCTGGCTTTCCACACAGACCTTCTCAGGTGGATTCACGGACTGTCAGTGGAATGTCATGTTTCTGTCAAAGGCTTTTGTGAATCCCCGAGTGCTTGGCTCCCAAAGCAGCATCAAGGCCTTATTTATTTTGAGGTTACTTCTTTCTGAGTTTATTCAATCCATGAAATTGCACAAATGAAAGTAAAAGGCCAAAATGAGTGTATTTACTGTAGGTACAATTTATTTGTTAAGATGCATCACCATATAACTATTGAAAAGTACTGCATCTCTTAAGTGTTGAGTCAGTTATGTTTACTATTACAATTTTCATTATATGGCAGATATTCAGTATAGCTTAAAGAGGGAAAGCCATTATAAAGCATCTCATAGCGTAACCATGAGTTTTATTACAGAGAATATTGGACACGCTCATTATGACTTGTATCTCCATCACTTGGAATGTAATTCAGTATATAGGTTTGCAGTGAAAGAATATGTTGCTTTGTGGTTTCTCTGCATATTTTTGCAGGAGAGGTCCTATTACTGGATGGTAATTTGTTAGTTTGTATTAGCCAATCAGATTGAATAATGACGCGATTGTCACATGATGATTGTTTCAGTTTCATTGATTTAAGTAACACTTATCATTTCTGTGGTTACATGTCTGTTAAAGTAATATCTTTATCATTGTAATACAATCATGTTCTCAACTGTGATATTTGTTTTCCTCTTAGGCTTGCTCTACTGTGAATTTATGTTCAGTGGCATCTGTCCTTTTCTGTCTGTCCATTAATCTTATGTGTACTTTTACTAGGATGAGGAGGGAAAGAAGAAGCTGACAAGTACACATTTCTGGCTTACATGTTGCAAGTGCTACCAGTGACCAACATTTAAGACTTTGTTTATTTGCAACACACAGTGATGCACTAATGGGAGTGCTTATGTGTGTGCGTGCGTGCGTGCGTGCGTGTGTGTGTAGAGCCGAGGCAATGATGTTCATACATAATAATTTTCATGGGAAAAGAATATGCCAGTGTATACTTATAATATCATAAATCTGTAGAACAAAATACAGTCCTTGAAAATGTACTGGTGTCAGCCATAATGATGATTGTTTGAAGATATACTGCACACTTTTATATATTGATAAGCATACTTAATGCAAATAGACAATAAGCTTGAGCTGAGGGTCATTCACTTCAGGGCACTACTGTAATATTAATTGGAATTTTCCAGCTTATAGAGAAAGCATTATAAACTTGAATTATTGCTACAGAAGCTGTTATTCTGGTATTGTGGGGAAATAGTCTGTGTAATCCATATAATTGTGCGAGTGGATTTGTGGTACACCCCTTTACTACACCGTCACTCGTAACACTGTTCATATCATAGTACCTATTTTATTTTTTACCATGGCAGTATATTATTGGCATTACACAATTATCTCTTCCCCTTAATTCAGTACAACTGTGGAGCATGCTGCTTACCTTTGAGGTCAACTGAACAATCTATATGAGGAAGGTGTATCTTGTTTAACTAAATCTTTGTGTAAATAATATTCTCTTGTTTAACTTTTTTGTTCATTAGGTGAAGAGCATATATAAAGTTCCTATGAAAGAAACTTTGGAGGAATTCATATAGTTCCCAGTACAACATGAACCATTTACACACTAATTCCACCCTCAACTCAGTAATGGAGCAGAATGTGCAGCCTGCTACAAAGTATGTCATTTTAAATTAAATTTTATTACCAATCTGATTTTGTTATAATTAAAAAGCATAAATTTGAAATGTTTGTGGTCTATACATAATTCTCAAACAAACAGTTTCTTTGTCAGTTGATGAAAACACATATTTAATTAACATTAAGATTCATCACAGTGGAATATAAAAAAATAGCCAGTTTATACATTTCAAATTTAACAAACTGTTTAAGGCATAGGTTTAGTATGTGGGAGCTGTTTTTAAATGTGCAGGTTATTAGCTGGCAGTATAAAGGGGAGTGAGGTTTCCAAATTATTCATGTGAAGTTGGTTGACAGAATGATAGGTGGGTTGAACTGCCCAAGTGTCAGCTACACACACTTTTGGTAAACAAAAATATCTATAGTTGCTTCAAAAAGCACGGAGTATCTGGAAACACGTTGGCTACAAATTAATTTTTAAAATGTTGGGTTAGATTTAAAGTAAAGTAAGAATTATCTACTTTTAGAATTCACCATTTATCTTTATTATTGTAATTTCAGTTGCCAACAAAAATAATCAGCCTTTATGCTGATTTCCAGCTCGTCCGTAAGGTTTCCTCAGGCTATTCATGGGGAAAATCAAAACATACCACCTTTTTCCTTGAACAAGAAGAAGTTGATGAATACATGAAATCATACAGTGGTGATTCAAAAAAACTTCATGTGGTAAGTGAAACATAGATATCCTCTGGTGAACTAGTGAACACTAGAACATGAATGGTGATAGTGTGTTAGAAGTAGGTGTAATGTGAAGAATTTGAAGAATACTAGGGCTGAGAGGTAGAAGGGTGACCAGCGAGGTGGTGAGGGGAATAGAGGGGTAGGTATTGACACCTTGAGATATTAGGCTGAGTTAGAGAAGAACATTTTATCATTATTTTAATTTTATTAACTTTTATGTCTGGCAGGATTGCAGTGAATTCCAGGCAGGGAATAGTTTAAGAGCAAAACATAAGACAGCAAAGCTTTCCGAAACCGCTGTATTTGGATCAGCCTGTAGGCATGACTTCCCCCAGCTTTTCTTCAGCCTCAAACATGGGGAAAAGTAAGAAATTATGTGTTTGACTAATTTCAAATTGGTCAATAGCATGGTGGTATTGTCACACTTTTAGCCAGATAACCTAAATCTCAACTTTATTAATCTCATTCAAAATACTGCTAAGTTTTGAATACATAACTTGGCTTATATATACCTCTCTGTTAGCCAACTTAAGAAAATGCAGGTAGTGAATATCCAGACAAACGTTGAAACACAGTCCTTTCTCATTATCAGTCTGTGTGAATTATTATGTTCTCTCTTTCAGAAAAGCCAACATCACAGTTACTTAGTTAACAAAATTAAGATATCTGTGCCCATATGTCACAGCTATTGACATAAACGGTCTTGCCAGGTTTGTATTTTTGTATCATTTTAGTTATGCTATTCTTAAACAGGAAACCGTGAAGGTCCGGGTTAGAATGTACCTTCAGCAACCCATGCCTGTCGTAAAAGGCGACTAACGGGATCGGGTGGTCAGGCCCGCTGGCTTGGTTGACAGATGTCATCGGTTCCCAACTGCGCAGATCGATGCTCATGCTGTTGATCACTGGATTGTCAGGTCCAGATTTGTTTATTTACAGACCGCGGCCATATAGCTGGAATATTGCTGAGTGCGGCGTAAACCTAAACTCACTTAAACAGGAAATGTGCTTATTGTCAAAAACATATATTGTCATAAAATACAAATTTATTTTCAAAGATATTGTACAGTCAAAGGAGGACAGAAGGAGGCGGGCTGTCAGATGGAGAAGGTCTTGAAAGACTGTGGTCGTAACTGGGCAAATTCGAAAAATCACAAAGAAAATGACTCCGGGAAACAGGGTTGATCTCCTAAGTGATGCCCTTTTCCACTTTGGCCTAAACATTCAAGACAAATTTGGTGCGTATCACACATTTTGTGTTATCTTATTTTCATTGTTAACTCAATGGCCAAACAATTTTTCTTTTTCACAAAAAATATGAAATATTCTGCAAATATTTGCAAATAAATACACTAATCTTTGAACACTTAAAGGTACTATCTTTTCAGAACACCTTTCCACTGAGGAGGAGTACTGTGTCACATCTGAAAATTTGGACAAGCTCAGGCAAGTATACCATACAACAAATACCTTACCTAACCATAATGACCAGTGCGCAAAATAGTTTGCAAATTTTGTCTGGCAGGGTTTACTCCCATAAGAACTACATCCCAAATTAACTACAGAGAATAATAAGGGATTAATTATCTGAATAGAGGCACCCATATGGCATGTAATGAGCACAGCCCATCAGCTCTCCGAGAAGAACTACATGCTTAAAATCGTATTGACCAGTAATTATTTTGTTGTAAAGGTAATCTAAAAACCGGAAGGTAAAGGACAAGAGAGAAGGGTATGCTGTAGTTAATGAATGTTCTTGTATTCAAATGATAGAAAAAACAAACAAACCACGCTTAGTATATTGGAGAAAAGGTATATTGTAGTAAAGGTGAAATATAAACGAATGAGTACAATGAAAACTTAGTGTCATCATAGGTTACGTATAACTGTAGTAGCCTGGTAGTCATCATGTGTATGACGTTACAGTTAGTGACAATAGTTAATATGTAATAGGTATATAAGACATCTTCTTAGGTAGTTGAAAATGCTGTTCATAAAGCAGTAAAAGTCCCAAGAGAGACACTTATGAAAACAACAGAAACAAATACAGATATGGACATTCTTACAATCCAAATAACTGTACAAATATGCCCATTATAAAAGCAAATCTTTCAATTTTGTATAAAAGATATACTATAAAAAAAAGATTTATCAGTTAGTGTAACAAAATGTCAAACACCTCGATGTGGAACTTGTTCAATCATAACTGAAGACTGCAAATTTACATTTTGTGGAGGCAAACTATTTACTATCAAAACCATCATGAACTGCCGCATCAAAAATGTTATATATGTTTTATTTGTTTTGTTTTGAGCAAATCCATTAAGCAGACGCAGGTGACAGCATGTAGTTAATCTGTGCACTGAACCATAGCATGTGTTGTTTTAAGCTGTAGTTCTTATGGGAGGACACCTTTGGCAGTCGGGCTAGCTATGCCCGAGAGTTACTAGCCCACATAACAATATGTGGGCCAGTGGCTATTTCGCATACTGGTGATGACATGTTCATGGGAAAGGTCAAGGTAACACTCTTGAGTTTAATTCAGCCTTTGGAAGAAATATTATGCAAATGGAAGTACAGATACTTGTAAGAACCTGGATGAGCTTACTGTTTGGAGTTAAATTACATTCCCTTACATAATATTGTTCACGACATCAGAGATTAAAAGTTTGACTGACATTTGTTCTGCTGGTCGAAGCTTACATTTTTTTAATTACAGTACTGGATTATTATTATTGTTACTAATTATTCAGCATTAACAAATTGCTTCCACTTATATAACAGCACAATGATAGATATGTAAACTCTAGTGAGTGGTTGATACTTTGCACCATTTAGTTTACTTAAGCATACTTTGTTGTGTAATATTTAATTCTTTTTATCCAGATCTCATAATGTGAGAAGAAAAATAAAACAAGAGCAAAGGCATGTATCTCATATTACATAATGATATATGTGCCTGATACATTCATTCATTGACTCACCCGAGTTAGTGTTTTAAAAAACCCCATTTTGTTTGAGGTTGTATGACTTGGGATGAAAAATGCATGTTGTCCTTATTGTTTCAGATTAGAGAACAAATTGGAAAGGCTTAAGACAAAGAAGAACCTTCGTGTCTTGACACCTGGAAGTGAACGGTTCATTACCCTTCTGTCATCAGCACATAAGAAAAAGTCAAAGTCTCTCCTAACAAAACTGAGGCACCAGTGTATTGAAAAAGTCTATTTGCAGGAACTCAACAGAAAGTATTCACGTAAAGTTATTCATAAGCCAGTTCATTGGCTTTATCTCAGTTTTTTAAAACCATGAAATAATGCCATTTTGTGACTTTGGGCTTAAGACATGATTATATTATTTAATATATACTGGAGAAAAAAATAGTAAGGGATGCATGTAAATTTTTAAATTATGAATAATGATCTGTTTATTCATTAACACACTGATAAAATATAAACCATAAAAATACCAATATCCCTAACTTATTTTGTCCAGCATTTTGTCCTCATATGTATTGCTTTATTTCCCTTCCCTCCGAAGGTTTAGTGGAAACCTCAGTCCCTATGTTCCCCAGAACAGGCAAAAGTTTACCCAACCAAACAGGGATCTTGCCTTGTTCCTGCCAATATTCTCACCTGACCAGCGGACATAATGTCACTCTCTCCTTCATCGCCCACCCGGACGGTTGGGCTGGCACCTCGGGTCCCTTTTACGGCTTAATACTCATTTATCTTCAGGCAGTTGAATGCGTATTTGGATAAACCTATTAATCAGTCTTCTGATTCATCACACAAGACAGGTTCATGCCAGTCCCGAGGGCTTCCAGTTACAGGCATGGAACTGCCTCACAGGAAGAGTGTACTCTAGCTCCCAGATGCTCTACCAGAAATCTCTATGATTTGCTTTCATCTTTTGCATAAATATATTGTTTAGTAACTAATTGCAGATTATGGCTATCATTATTAGTTTAATGTTTCATCACTATTTCACAATTATATCTATTCGGTTTCCATACCAAAAAAACATGAATCGCCAAAACACTTTGCATACCTAATTGTTCTGTTTTTTTCTTCTATTTTCAGGAGGACAAAGTATTGCCATTAGGCTGTCAAGACAACTCAAAACCTCAAGATCTTACATTGACAAAACAATTGCAGAGTACAATGAATTGAACCATGAGCAATTTACCTATGAACAAGTCATAGATTTGAATCATCCTATATGGCATGAATTTACCTCTGATTGCTCTCCTATCAAAAGTGAAGCAATACAGCTTTATTTCCTTGTCAAAAGATCCAGTGAAGAACAGGATCTTTTGAAGCAGGAAATGAAATCTGTTTTGTCCTGGTATTTGGACCAGCACAGGACTCTCCAGCATCTGATTTCTCATTGTGAAAGAGTAGAAAAGTTTTTGTATATTCAAGAAGGTTTATTTCTTGAAATACAAATGCAAACTTGCTCTAATGTATTTGAGAAATTTGTTGGTCTATTTTCAGTTCTCACAATGTTTACAGACATCGTTGGGGTTGGTATTGACAACTGTTCGCACTCCTTGTTGCAAGAGGTATTAGACTATGAAAACATTAATCACCTGGAAGAAGATGATATCATTGAAGATGATGAGTCAGATCTGAGAGAGGAGGGAGAGCAATATACAGGTATTGCTGATGAGGAAGACACATGCTGAACCTTTTATGTGGACTGTTGTCTGCCACCCATCAAACAAGGAAATAAGTAATCTCCAATCTGTTGCTTCTTCTGCATGTGATATAACATCAACCTTTTATGTGAATTAAACAAGACTTACTACAACAGCATCATGAAGTCGGCTGGCACAAGCAGTTCAAATCTGGTTGTGTCAGTAATTGGTTGTATTGGTAATTGCCAGTTAGTTATTTGTACGTGTATAATCCTGACATATGAGACGAGTAATTGTTAGATCTTCAGAAGTTGTCTTTTACATGTGGCTGGCCTAAACCAAAAGTGTCTGATGCATAGTTGTGTATCTGTAAATATTGCTGCATGTAAATGTATGATGTATTATGAGGTGTTTGTTTGTTTATACATGTGTGTTTGTCAGTTGTAGTGCCTCTGTGAATGTGTGTCGTAGTGTTCAGGGTGTGTGTGTGTGTGTGTGTGTTGTGCACAATGTTTGGCGTGCATGTGTTCAGGGTGTGTGTGTGTGTGTGTTAATTAACTCCACATCACAAAAAGATGATGAATACATCCTACATAATTTCTATTTTCCTCCTTGTGTATATAATTGTTTTAAACAAATCAGATTTTAAATTGTCCTTTCTGTTTATTCTACAGTGTAAGATGTTAGGTGTGCATAGGCCAAACCGTTGACCCACATGTCAACTGTTCCCGACTGCTTGTCGGTCAAAGTTTCAATTTCAACTGCCGTAAGCTTATTGACAAATTTGAACAACAACCAATAATGAAAATAATATGTATATAATAGTCAATTAAAGCGCCACAACCCTTGCCATAACCTAACGAACCCTCTGCTAAGTCCATTGTTCCAGTTAAGTTCAGCACATTTACGCTGCCTACATACATAGATTCATAGATACATATGTTTTACGTCCAACGATAACATACATTTGAACTTAAACATTCTGTTTGAGAGGGTAATTTCATTCAGTCTGCAAAGCTGCACGGAAGAACAAGCGACAAAATGTATCTGAACTTTTATTTAAAACAGAACAAAAGTCAAATGAAACTTACTACTGTTGTATGTCAAGGGCGAGCGCTGAGATCCCAACAGCAGTTACCGACAGTCGCGCTTGTAATAAAAGCCTGCTGGCTTGTCTCCTACAACGTGACAGTCGTGAGCCAAACATAAACATATACTACTGTGCGTTTGCTAATGATCACGTTTTGTTGACAGACACCTGTCCATCAATAACGATTGAGATATACCATGACAAAGTGACTGAAATACCGCTGTAGGACCTCATTTCATTATGAACGGACATGATGCAGTTTGGGACGGTGTTTACGAGGTGCTTGAAGACCTGGATTTTTATTATCGTCACAGAATCTGTGCACATAATTATCACTGCACAAGAACAATTGTTACTAAGGATTGCAACAGTATAACACACTCAAAGACGCCGAATAATTCTGTAGAGAGTGACTTTAGCTTTATGCCACTTTTTTCAATATTCTAGCAATATCAAGGCGGGGACTCCAGAAATGGCCTTCACGCACTGTACCCATGTGGGGAATCGAACCCGGGTCGTAGACCTGACGAGCGAACGCATTAAACACTAGGCCACCCCAACTACCCCACCGCCCCGAAGAAGTATGCAAAAAGTTTTAAGCCTAATATAATTCTGATATGTGCGTAATAAAAATAACTGTACGATAATGAAGAATTTATAGAAGCACAGGAACCCGTTATCGCTATGTAGGTTATACATAGACCATAAATCTACACGCACGTCACTTATATAAATAGAGTGATCTATCATAAATGTGACGTGCGGCTTTTTGTGCATAGAAGTAATATTGACATGCTCATGTCGCTAGTTCCCGGTTACTTGACATCCAGTCACATGTATCCCAATTGAAACGGCAGAAATGGATAGACAGAGCAGTCATTAAGATTTTGGTCCTCGACGGCCATCCGACGATGTACATTGAAGAGCCATTGTCAGCAAATCGACCCACTACGAGTACTGAGTCGCACGGGGTACACTCAAAGGGTCAGTAGAGGTGGCTGAATGAGTTAGTGAGTTTACTTTTACGCCGCTTTTAGCAATAGTCCAGCAATATTACGGAGGCTGGACCCAAGAAATGCGTTTTACACATTGTACCCATATGGGGAATCAAAGCCGGGTCTTCGGCGTGACGAGCGAACGCTTTAACCACTAGACTACCCCACAGCATCAGAGCTGGCTGAACCGATCTCCGTGTTACACGGTGCTATAAGGATGCTGTCGTGGATTTGTACGTGAGTGTATGGTGGAGTTCACCCTCATGGACGATAATCCATGATCTCACCGTGCCATGGTCGTGTGTGTAGATCTATGGTCTATGTTTAACCTACATAGCGGTAACGGGTTCCTGTGGTAGAAACGTCGCCTATACAGAATAAAAAAAGTTGTATATCCATAAAAGTAGTCACCATTTTTCATTTACCCAACTTCTAGAATGCCAATCACAGAAGTCAGGTAAAATAGACACTACAAAATGTTGTCCGAAATTGTGTTATGCGTCAAGAAACAATAGACTTCTCCTCTTTTCATATAACACCGATAAAAGCATTAGGCGACGGATTTTTATCTTTTTATTTGGCATCTTTACGGAAAGAATTACTGCCTGAGGTCTGAACGACATCGGTATATATGGAATGGGTTTGAGTGTTTCCGTATAAGGTTATACACAAATGAAATTTTCTTTACGACATCAAACGACGACAGAGAGGTCACACAGGTATAAAGATAAGGGCGATTATCACCGCTATGCTTAACAGTAGGTCATTGTAAATTGAGAAGTTGGATTCTAACCGACAAGAGATCGAGTCAGCCTTCGATCATAAGATTTCTAAGCTGAAGTGAGGACTTCATCCACAACGCCAAATACATCAAGAAATTAAAAGCAGAGTCCGAATACTCCTGGTACCGAGAGGGTAACAAAATACAGGTTACCTGGAGATATATTGCTGTGTATATAGACACTGTATTATCGTGATACTTTGTTGAAGGTGAACCCAACTATTCCAATACAAAGACCACACTGTAACCGGATACGTTTTGGTAGTATCATAATGTATAAGAAATGATGACATCGCAGTACATTAGAAAAAACGTAATAGCGAATTGGATGGCCCTTCCCAGTATATATTAGTTCTTACAACATATTCTCCTATTTGTGAAGATGTATTTTGACTAATTTTACACCATTTTTAACAAGGCACTAGCCATATCTTCAAATGTAATGACAAAAAAAACCTGGAAATTGTTCCATCATTTTAGTTGACGTCATGGCTTGTTTTGCGACGTCGGAGAAAGACGGCTTTGGTATTTTGATTAGCATCCCAGTTAACACAACGGTTGTCTCCCATTAGTTACACGTGCCATTAATAACAGTTTGAAATTGCCAATTGTTACACAGTCAGATTAGAACAATACCCACGGCCTTAATAGACTCTTCCATACTGATGAGCTCATAACCACACGAACATATACAGATTTATTGCCGTTATTCGGAAGATAGAGACCGCATGATCAGATTGACTTTGGGGCAGCTCCACTGTCTCATATTGAACAAATTGTAAATAGAGTTAGTCCGATGATCAACTGTCTACTTAGCCTTAAATACTGATTTTCATAAGGTTCAAAACTAGTTTTCCAAAAAAAGTTTTGTCAAAACGTTTTCGTAACGTCATATTAACGTGTCAACATTTAATATGTAACTTAAAATGTAATTGAAATGTTTTTGAAATGTTATTCAAGATCACCTTTCTACAACATTGGCAAAACTATTTTCTAACAAGCTGTTGCAATGTTTTTAAAACACTGCAGAAATGAATAAATTTGATGAAATATTGTCATCATGTTTTATCTCACCCAATTTCACTTAATTGTATGAAATTAGAGGTTTCGGTTTCTCTGTGACTGTGTACAACAGTAACTGATTGATTTTAATGTTAAACAATTAGACGGTTTGACAGTGTATCTTAGTGTGGACAACACGCTCTCTTTTAAAAAAACGTGAATTAAAAAGAATATATTATTTCAAAACACAAGAATATATATATTTTTTTAGGACAAGATAATAATTTGTATATGATTTTATGGCTATTTAGCTATACAAGTATGCAATGAAAGATGCTCTTTTGTATGGAACGATTAGAATAATGATGTAAGCTTTGTCCAAAGGAAGACATGGTTTATCTTGTTTTACAATTCTTGTAGAAACAGTTATAGTTTGATAGTCTGTCATGACAAAAGTTGTTGTTTTTTTAAAAATAAAAACTGATTATATTAAAGAAAACAGTTAGAGTGGATCGTAAAACGTTTGTGACAAACGCGCACCTGACCAACCAGTATATACTATTCCAAAAAAAGAAACGCATAACCCAGAAACATGTATAACTCGTCCACAAAAAGAGGTTAGTACATTAATTTTACATCAGTTTATAAGAGGGAAATGTCTATACAAACAGGGGGATACGTTTAGTTAACGGAGACGCTGAGCGCGATGGCGAAGACGTAGCAGGGTCCCGACGTCGGGTCTCTTGGCTCGCAGTCCAATCTCTCTCAACCTGTTCCGTACCGTTTCGCCGGATATCCTCTGAAGACCAGGCACCCTGGCTGTTGTGGTCTCACACGTGGCAGTACGATCACGCAAATGTAATACCGGGATGTACCGATATTGGGCTGCAGTGGTGACTCGAGGTCTGCCTGTACGGGGACGGTAATTTGTTATATACCTGTTTGGTTGTAACGAGCTGCAAGCCGTGATATTGTGCTCAGACTTATAGCATTCAGACGTTCAGACTCCTGGCAACAGAAGATTGGTAATCTCCAGCGTGCATTCTTTCAATGGCGATGTTCCGTGTCGCAGCGTCAAGACGTAGTGATTTGACCTTGAAACTCCTCCAAAACGAATGCATGATGAGAAAATTCCTTCGCAGAGGGGGGCATATATATTTCTTAAAATTTATTTATTATTTTCAATATTATTGTCAGTTTTACGTACAAGATGAAATTAAATCGTTGTTCACTAACCTGTTCATATGAAATGACAATATTGAACATTGCACATCATAACAACTAAACTTCATGTTGCAGTTATCCCTACGTTTCATCCTCCATCACTTGTGTAAAAGATACAAATATGGTGTACTTTGCTAAATGTGTCAATTTCTGATGTCAATGTTGTCCAAACAGTCGCTTTCCTATTCCATTCGACAAGCATATAGTACCTCTGTCATGTGACGATTCGTAACACCTTATACAGTCACCTATCTTACCTTCATGAAAAATGTTTTAATTTCATTGGTCAATGACGCTTTAACACTCTGTTATCGAAAAAATATTGCCCGCTACCACAGTAACCGCCAAACTCTCCGCCCAGAAGCTGTATCGCTAACAGTCGTATGACGTCATAATATGACGCATGCAGTGCACGGAGTTAAAAAAACCGTTCGATTAGCTGTTTTTGAGTTCACTATATATGCACATATTTATTTTACCGACTTTCACTGCTTTATTTAAACTATTTTATACACTGAGTCGTTTGCACACTCAACTTAAGGACAATTAAATCAAGCTTATAGCAGTTATAAGCTTGTCAGAATATGTTTCACTGATTTTTAAAAATCCAGTCGAGAGACAGACGCCATTTTGTTTACATGTCATATAGTCGGTAGCGATCTGTAAAAATTAAGATAAAATCATATTTTGTAATTTAACAGCTATGGCACTGCTACAAAGAGGCCTACATCAGACCGTACTACCCTCGAGAGAAGCATACAACTTATATGGTGCATACGTTTTGCATTATTCTTTACGAGCATACACAACTTATAAGCCACGTAAGGAATCTTATAAGCGAATTATATACGATTATATCCACGCAGATTATGATGGCTTGAGTGATTGCATTGCTGCTACTGATTGGGGAAATATTACTGACCACAGTGATATTGATACATCTGTTTCACTATTTACTTCAAAATTATTACATTTGATAGATCAGTACATACCCCATAAAGAGATTGTTGTTAGACCGGGGGATTGCTCTTGGATGAATGGCCACTTGCGTAAGCTAATGAGGAAAAGAAATCGTATGCATAAAAACGCTAAAAAGAGAAATTTACCGGTAGATTGGGAGCGCTTCAGAGTAGCACGAAACAAAGTCAACTCCGAAGTTAGGAAAGCTAAACGCGCGTATGATATGAAACTAGATGATAGTATTAATTCTGAATGTGGTTCTAAATCATGGTGGCGCCTAGTGAAAAATATATACAGCACAATACAAATCCAAATAAACAGTCTCCTCCTATCTTGACTAACGGGAAGGTTCTTGATCACCCCAGTGATATTGCTGATGCATTTAATGATTACTTTACTCAACAAGCCCAAGTTGAAGAACCTGAGAAGGAAACTTGCAGTTTACATGAGCCTGCAAATAAACTTAATAAGTTGCTCTTGTCCAAAAAAGAGGTGCACGACATTTTATTAAACTTAAATACTACTAAAGCTAAAGGTCCAGATAATATTGGCAACATGCTTTTAAAAAAATTAGCTGTATCTCTGTGCGCTCCCATTACTACGTTGTTCAATTTATCCCTACGTCTTTCCTGTTTTCCTTGTCAATGGAAACAATCTATTGTTGTTCCAATTTATAAAAAAGGGTAGCGTTCATGATTGCAATAATTATAGACCAGTTGCCTTGACATGTTCTCTTTCTAAGGTATTTGAAAAATGTGTATTTAAGCATGTTTATAATTTTTTCTTGGATAATGATATTATAACCACCTCACAATCGGGATTCAAAACTGGAGATTCAACTGTTTATCAGTTAACTGAATTATACCATGTGATTTCTAAAGCCTTGGATGATGGAAAGGAAGTTCGTGCTATATTCTGCGATATTAGCAAAGCATTTGATCGTGTTTGGCACGAGGGTTTACTAGCAAAATTAAAGTCAACAGGGATAAGCGGTTATCTTTTGGATTGGTTTGGGAGCTACCTTAGTAATAGGAAACAAGCCGTAGTAATTCATGGCTACATGTCAAATTATAGACCTGTTCTAGCTGGAGTTCCTCAGGGTTCAGTTTTAGGACCTCTGTTATTCCTCGTTTATATCAATGACTTGACTCACGGGATAACAAGTAATATTAAACTTTTGCTGATGATACTTCCTTATATGTAATTATTGAAGACCCTGAATTCTCAACCGCTATACTGAATAGTGACTTAGAACGTATAACAGACTGGGCTGATAAATGGCAAGTGAAATTTAGTCCTACCAAAACTGACGCCATGCTATTTTCGACTAAAATTAATTCTAGTCCTAAATTACCTCTTCGAATGAATGATGTTCTTATACCTGAAGTAAGTGATCATAAACACCTAGGGCTGGTTCTTCAGGAAGATGGAAAGTGGCACAAACATATTGATTATCTTGTCCGTAAAGTGAGCCCACTAATTAATTGCTTGCGTAGTCTAAAATACAGGTTAAATCGAAGAACGCTTGAAATTATGTACACATCTTTTATCTTACCCATATTTGACTACTGCGATAACATTTGGGATAATTGTAACAAAGAACAAGTAAAAATGCTAGAAAACCTACACTTGGATGCTCTTCGAACAATATGTGGAGCAGTACGAGGAACTAGTCACGAAAAGCTTTACAGGGAAACGGGTTATTGCTCATTGTCTGACAGGCGACATTATCATAAATTATGTATATATTACAAAATGGTCAATGGGCTGACTCCTAAATACCTATCATTATGGGTCCCACCTAGTATCTCTCAGCATAACAGGATATAACCTTCGTAACTCCAACGACTTCCAGACAAATGCTGGGCGCTTATCCCAGTATAACCGATCTTTCCTGCCTTCTGTTGTTAAAGCATGGAATGCACTTGATATCAATATCAGAAATGTAGATTCCCTATCTAGGTTCAAACAATTGATTTCCACAGATATTCAGATTTCATCAAATTTTATATACATTGCTAGTTATGGCCAGCGACAATACCAAGTGATCCTATCCAGAATTAGGCTAGGTTGTAGTGATTTAAAAGCACACTTATTTGACAGATTCCTGATTGATGATCCCACTTGTTCATGTGGCCACAACAGAGAAGATGCTATCCATTTTTTTCTGTCATGTCCTCGCTATGCCCAGTTTAGACCCGACAAATACTTTGTCCTTAACCACCTCAGCATATATACCATACTTCACGGCAATGGCGACTTATCTCCTCTAGACAATGAAAACCTAATAAAATCCGTACAGAATTATATAACTGAAACTAACCGCTTTACGGAATTCAAGTAACAACCTATAAACATAAAATGCACTTGGTATCTTGTTCTTTATTTTCTTTTCTTTATTTTTATTTTGTTTTGATTCATTCATTAATGTTCTATTGTCTGCTCCATAGAATTAAGTCAAGGTAATAATGAATTATGTGCGGAGAAGCATTGACATAGGCCATATGGCCTGTTTGCTGATCCTATTTCCATTTTCTTATGTTGTGTACTCTGAAAAATGTAAACATTATTGGAAATAAAATACTGTTTAAATCAACTTATAAACATGTGGGATAGAACGTTTTACTTTCATTGTGGAAAATATCGTAAAACGTGAGGAACTATTTGCATTTGCGTAGTTATCCTTTATTTGCATTGGTTGTACGACCCCACGTGCTGTCATCAGGCCGACGGAGAGATAGCAACACTTTAATGTATAAATACGGATTGCCATGCCCCTCACTGACGCATATATAGCATATCTGAATAATATCATGCGTGATTTCCAAAAATTTCCAATTTGGAAATATCATATTTCCAAATACCGTTTAAAGTGTATGTTTTACTTATTATCCACAGAAGCGCAAATAGTTTTTGACCTGTCACGGTTTGCATAAACACAAATTACATAGATCTGCGTTACTTTTTGGATAAATAAATGTTTACCGGACCAACTGACTGACTGGACAGGGTCTATTACATGTCATAAAAGTGAGCCCTTGCCAGGGAATAATAGGCTTATTGTAGTAGAATACATTCTCTAATTCGTAACCTGTCACAAGGGATGGACCGTTGGGTGGTTGATCATTGCGTAATCAACAGTCAACAGACCATGAAATGTTGTTTTAAGACTGTAGGCGAATTGGGATGTAGGCGAATAGAGAACAGCCCGTTTGGGTTTGTGGTCAGAGACATTGTTATGCAGTTGGTGTATTCACGAAATATCATGAACTTGTTCATTAATAATTGGTTATGTTGTCCCGACACGGGTGGACTGAGGCAAAAACAACCCAAAACTTCATAGTGTAACTAATTAATTTGGTCATTTACAATAAAAGGTGACTAAATGTTTAATGCATTATTCATTTTAGATCACGTTAAATCACTACACATGTTCATATCACAGATGATTCCAGAGACAAATAGTTCATGAGATTCTCGTTTATGAAAAGCATTAAATTCCAAAATAAGCAAGCCAATCTGTTCTCTAATGCTCAGGAATTATAACCACTTACATGACAATAGTTTGAGAAGGTGTCGTCTCAGGAAGCCGAAATTTCGATTTTTATAAGGCTCAGGACGTTGACACGGGATACGCTTGGAAGTTTGGGTGTTATTTTAGCACATGGCTAATCTCATGTGACGTGTTATTACAAGCTGGTGGTTGATAGAAGTGAACACATCGCACACGGAAGCCGACCGTGTAAAAACATGATTAAACAATCATATGATAACACATTTAAAAGGGCACTGATCCAGAGCAATTCCCGCGCACTGGTTGTTGCTTTTGTTATTGTTTTTCTCCCCTGAGTACCCGGATGATATCCCAGTATTTTCGACTGGTTCGTGACCTTTGCTGCGCCATCCGCATGCGCAATTGATAGTATAGGTATAGATTGATCAACAAAAATGAAATTTGTTTTACTCGATAATATTTCCATCTTCATTTTTATTATAACAAAATGAAAACATTATAAAGTTTAATCATCTGTCAGTGACAAAAAAAGTCAGGACTGAAAAATATCGAAGTCAATGTATGTCTTTATATGTTGTCTTATAATCCTAATTATTTTATTGTCATATTTGTATGCATTTTGGAACTTAATGAACAGCATACGATCTGCTTATACTTATAGTGTATTTATCACATGACTGTAATATCTAGACATTTTATAGAATTTTAATGAATCATATTTCACACACGCCCTAGGTATGACCTAGTGTATGTTGTCTGTCTCATTACGCTACACGGCGAAAAAAAGCGATTCTGTGGATGCTACCACAAACGAATAAAACCAAAATGCAAATATTAGAAATAAAACAGACTAAAGTCTGCAACAATGTCAGACTATTACCTTGTTCGAGGAATGTATCAATCACTATCCACATAGGTTTAGTCCCGATTTTAACAGTCCCAAATTTGACAGTGAAATTTCTCACTTCTGTAATTTTGACAGTTATCCCAATTTTGACAGTGAACTTTGGTACACTTGTCAGCTCTTCTCGTGCCCGTTTCTTTACATTACCAATAAGGATATAGGAACCATTAAAGCTGTTTGTCCCCTCTTCTGACAACAGTCCCATCTGCTGTTGTAGTGACTGAGGCTGTTTTCAGGAACTGACATCTTCATATAATGGTACCATTCCTGTTGGCAGTTCGTCTCAGATACCTATATCCATCCAGCAACAATTCTCCACCTGGTCTCCTACCATCTAAATTTGTACCTTTCTCAGCAATGATGAAATACGATAAGAAAATGTGATGCATCTGTGGGCATATATACTTTGCAAGTAATTGGTAAAGCCACTTCTCCCATCCTGCTCATGACGTAAACTTTTTTTAAATATTGCATTCATACATCTCAACGGTTAATGCTGCTTCTCGCATCCTTCTCTCAGTTGATTGTGGTATTAGTGTTCAAGAATGTTACTTGTTCTGTACTTCTCTCAGGTGATTGCATTTACATAACTACCCTTAATTGGTGCAGCTAGTTATCCCTGTTTTGACAGCGAAACTTCACGCCTAAACGGATCAGTGACCAAGATGCTGTCAAAAAATGGGACACTACCTCCAGATAAAGGAACAATATGCCATTCATCTGCAGCTGACAAAGAAACCTGTTCCATGTCAAGTGCCTTTTAACAGTCTAATATGCGAAAAAGGGATACATGGTTTCAGCTTTTTTCACATTGGTGTAATCTCATTGGTCATCCAAGATCGCACACATGACAACTAATTGCATGATGTCCGCCATTCTTTAAAAAAAGTAATTGAATTAACCAAAAATGAGCAATCAATCCACTTGTGTCTTTCTTGGCTTGGTCATCTCCCCCACCCTCCCCTACCATTGTCTTGCTAATTAACATGGTCAGGGGATCCTCTTACGCCTTAAATAAACAACTTGCCCTACTGGCAAAAGAGGAACACCCTCATCAACGTACTGGCGGTTAATCCATTGAAGGAAAGATGTTGTTTTTACACAGGTACTTTACGACAGGGTGTAATCAGTATAGATTAGTAAATCAACATACATAAACACTACCTTTTGACATTCGCTGTGCAAGATAAAAGTAACTAATCAATCAGCGTGTTATCGGTTAATCCTTTGATCAATGTTTGTTTTTGTATCTCAGCTGATAATTCGTCTTGCTGCACTTCCATGCGCATATTACATAACATGTAATACATTTGTCACATCAGACCTTAATTCATAATGCTGAGTATTTACTCCAGACACAAGAAATGCGAAATGGGAACTTTTGTCGGGTAATCTGAGTTGTATTACCATCATGCCTGTTATAAATTAATTAACTGACCATCAAGTGAATGATGACAAATAACATGTGTAGGTTTATACCACCAAACACTGGTTACTTCATTGTTGCATAAGAAATACATATGAGTATTGGATGTGTACTGAAGTTGAAATTGTATATACCTAAGTAAATTTTCATTTGTCATAAATATAATATGTAATAGACATCATATGTTTACATAGCATGATTAAATATCGAGGTAAAAAAGCACAGAAATAAGATCAAATTGGATCAGTCACGATGCCATCCATGCATTAGAAAATCCGAAAAGTATACACTGCTGGGATACTTTATTGCAATCAGGCAGGACCTACCGGGGGGTATTCTCAAATAACAGGATCTGGTGAGCATCCACCCTTCCTAATGTCCCGCTGTTTGGGTTAAAGAAATTTTGTCAAGGTGGCCAGAAGCCAGTCCCTGTGTCCGTCACGGTCGAGGGAGAAGATACCGACCAGCTTGCAGTTTGGTTTGGTAATTAGACTGTTGGCGATAAACATTAATCGCTCTGGATCAGTTCTCCTCTAATAACATGGGGATATATAATGAGAAGAAGCATGAAAGTGTACATTCGATTTCGAAATGGCTAATGCTCAACTTCAACATAAGTTTATTCCTACACCTCGTTGGTGCAATATGCCGAAGGCCAAAGACAACCCACGAAGAAGAAATACCGGTACCTGGAACGTCGTCTTCAAGAACTGAGACACCGGTTTCAAATGGAATGTTAACTGTTAGACAGTTTGCTGATTCAGCGTCTCTTCTTTCACATCTTTAATATATTTATAATGTACTTATAAATGTGTATGTATATCTAAAATTTTGTAATATTTTGTAACATTTCGTAATATGATGTAATATAACTATTTATAATTCCTGTAAAATGTAGCATGTTGTAACATGATTAAATAAAATCTGTCCATATAGTCTCCCGTTACCACTCGTGGCTTACGCCTTCTATGTATTTTTATGTGTTTTATATTTCAGTATATATATGCTAAGTGCACAGAGACTGAAATAACACACTATCTTTATAACATATATTTGGCTCGTTTTCTCATTAGGTGTGCTCTCATCCGCATAATCCGGAATATCCTCTTTTATCAACACGTAAGCCCATCGTTGTCTCTATAATCCAATGTTAATTGCTAACGGACGGGACATCGACCTTTTTTCTTAACTCATCCGTTTGGACCAAAGGTCGACTGACGGGAGTTTCCATGTATATTCTCACTCCGTTATCAAGATAAAAGTTACTACAACCAGGTGAATAGAAGTATACATGCATAGTGACAAGCAGCAAATTAACAACAACAGGTAATTCAGCAAATAGCACATTGTTGGGGCCAACGGGAGAGTAAGATCAACTAGTCGAAATCCACTCCATTGTCCAAGTGATGTAATCAATAAATCTGCTTGTTTATCCTGAACGTTGTACATCGAAATGCCGCTCTATGCAATAAACAGGGAGTTGTTATCACGTAAGTGGTATGTTTTGTTATGTATTCCCATACTGTTTACTGCAGTATAAGTGAGATCTGCTTCAGTTTGAGAATGACCAATCTTTTGAAGTTGATTTAAGTTCAACTTTAGAAAACTGCTACCTAACAGATTGATCTCAGATTAAAACATCTCATTCCAAAATTCGTGTTTTCTATTTCAGGTACTAAGAAATACTAAATTTTTACATATTAGATAAAAATATATCGGTACCAGTTTGACGTGTCTGGTCATGAGTAAACTAACATAGTGATTATATATATTTTACCATTACATGTGTCATTAACACGTCATTTATGTTTTCTGATCCATTTCATCATACAGCATTTATTTCATTCAATGTTTTGAAGCTCATATGATAACATGAGAAATGTTACAGTTCCAGTTCCATTTGAAGTGTGAAATTATTTTTGTTCCTCAAGTGTTCCAACCAATATAGTCATTATGGTTACAAACGGCCTGATTTTTAATGCCTTCTTTAAGAGGCATAAAAACTTGCAACTTGGTTTTCGTTCCAGATTCTGTCTAAACTGACTTGACTCACTCATTAATTAACAAGGCAGTAGGCCTTGCTAATTGGGGACTCTTAACTACCTTGACTCACTTATCAATTAACAAGGGATTAGGTCCTGGGGTGTGCAAAGAACAATAATTTACCATCACCCACCAGTTATCTCCCCTTGTGGACATTTCAATTGTAAATTTTTGGAAATCTCATATTTTCAATATTCTCCAGCTAGGGCTGTAAGACCCCATGGTTTCTAGTATGGTGATCTACCTTCAGTCGTTGGCAATCTATAGCCTGTTTTTATATTGAATTATCATTATTGTTCCAGTATTTTAGATCTGGTTACTAGTTTTAAATGGATATCTGTGATGCACTAGTAGTTTTACTTTTCTTCGTCAACAGGCTTTCAATTTCTAACTTTGTTCATCTTTAATATTATTATTAATTGTTCCCATCACGATATGGCTGAAATATTGCCGATGTGACGATAAATAGTAACTCACTCACTCACTGTTGATTATTCCATCTCAAGGGATAACTATTTCATATAACGAACCACGAAGGATCTTTTCATAATATCAGTTCTCATTTAGTTATTGCATTATCAAAAGAAATAGATTTGTTAAATGATTTGTAAATAGATAAATATTTAATGATTGGATGTTTAAGTTAGTAACTTAAACTGATAGTGGCTGTATCCTCAAGGGGGGTTAAAGTATTGTAAAATTACTGTCCTCCTGAGAGGATACGTAAGTCCCAAAACCATCGAATGAAATTTAAACTCTCCACTTGTTTAATCGTAGAATATGTGTCTTTTTGATGTATGGCTAGATTTGTCTATATTGGTAACTGCTGAAGAGATGATGTAATTCATACTAGGGCCCATGCAAGAAGCAAATGTGCTGTAAGTCCCGGTGGTCCCTAGTATACTGATCTACTCTCAATTGTTGGCAATCTATGTCCTGTTTTTTTTATATTGTATTGCCATGTATAGTTAAAATAGTTTAGATTTAATTGCTAGTTTTGAATTTATTTCTTTGTTCATCTAGCCGTTTTACTGTCCTTCGTTGACAGAATTCTATCATTTATCTTTAATTGTTGTTATATTTATAACTTGATTTACCTTCCAGAGTTTCTACTCATTGCTGCCAAACGTCGATCAGTTGGGTGAATGATGATCAGATCATTCTGGAACAAGTTTCCTCTGTACCGGGCACATCAGTATCCGAAACACAAACAGATGTTCAACTGACACAAAACTCAGAACCAGACAATGTTACAAGAGAAAACTCAGTGCACTTGACAAAAGCAGAAAAGAAACAGATGAGAAGAAGGGCCAGGGCCCTCCCAAACTTGGAAGTGCCTTCTTCTCCCTCAGCCCCTGCTACGGTTCAAAATCGATTTGGACCTTTAGACATGGAGGTCAGCCCTCCAGTGTCTACTCAAGGGAGTAGGCGATCATCACGTTCACCAGTTACACCACCATGAACGGTTATCAGCAAGTAATCCAGTGGAACTGCAGAGGCCTCAGGAACAATTTTAACGATCTACAATTATTATCACAAGATTTTACACCATCAGCTTTTAGTCTGCAGATAACCTTTACGCGCTGCTCTTTGCATATTTCCCCTTCTTCAGTTCTTCAGCAGTCTGATCTTCAGGATCTATTTGATCAACTTCCCAAACCCTGTATTATCAAGGGTGATCTTAACGGCCATAACCCATTGTGGGGAAGTACTGATATTAACAATAAAGGGAAAATCCTCGAATACTTAATTTTTAATAATAATCTGTGCATACTTAATGATGGATCAGCCACTTATTTACATCCTGGTACATATTCTGAACTTGATTTGTCACTCTCAGATCCAATATTTATAACGAGTTTGAATGGTCGGTCCATGATGACCTTTGTGGTAGTGACCATTTTCCCACAATTCTCTCCGCTATAGTGAGTGAGTGAGTTATTATTTAACATCACATCGGCAATATTTCAGCCATATCGTGACGAGAACACTTGACATTGAAATAGAATCTATAGAGAGATTATAAAACCTGCCGACAAAGGACAGTAAAGCAACTACAGTATCACAGATATATATGTAAAACTAGTAATTGAATCTAAAACATTTTAACAATAGGGGACAACACAATATAAAAATGTGCTATAGATCGCCAACAACTGAAGGTAGATCACCATACTAGGAGCCATGGGGACTTACATTACTTTTGCTACCTGCATGGATCCTAGCTGGATTTACACCATCCCTTCAGCCGCTGGCGATTGTAGGACAATTTAGCCAACAGTTAAAATAACAAAAATACTACGTCTTAAATGTGATAATTTATATTTTACCTTGAAAGTTGAGGGACTTACGTACCCTCTCAGGAGGACAATAAGTTTACAGTACATTAACCCCCTTTGAATGGTACAGCCACTAACAATCTAAGTTAACAATCTAAACGACCAATCATTAAAATATATCTATTTACAAAACATATTAATCAAAATCATTAATCAAATCAATTTCTTTTAAAAAAACAAGAATTAAATGAACATGAACAGTGTTAAATAGATCCTTAACATTGAAATATTTATCCCTTATGATGGAGAATTCGCAGGAGATGCTTGACTGTGACTCTCTCATCACAAGGGATACAAAACGGAGGATCTTCACCTTTCACCTTTTCTGACGATTGTAAACAAGCTAGGAAGTGTAGGAAAAAGGCAGAGAATCACATTCGACGACATCCTACAGTTCACAATTTCTACAATGTAAAAATAAATAATGCCAAGGCTCGTCGTACTTTTAAACAAAGTAAACGTCATTCTTGGAAGAACTTTGTATAAAAAAGTAATTCACGTACACCAATGGCGAAGGTGTGGAACATGATACAGAGAATCAAGGGCAAAGGTATAAATTCTAGTGTTCGTCATCTTAAAAAATGGACACATTATGTTAACAGATAACATTGACATTGCAAACAAGTTGGGTGGTACTTTAGCCAGACATTCTTCTTCATCAAACTATAATCCAAAGTTTCAGAAATATAAAGATCATCAAGAAAAACTTAAAATTAACTTTCATTCTGATAATGGTGAAGATTATTATAAAGTATTTTCACTACATGAGCTGAATATTGCTGAATAATATCCACTATCAGCTCCTGAAATATTTACCAAGTGCATGTATCTTCAGTCGTTGGCAATCTGTATATAGCCTGTTTTTATATTGTATTGAAATTTATAGGTCCAATATTTTCCATTTAATTACTAGTTTTGTATGGATATCTGTGATACACTAGTAGTTTTACTGTTCTTCGTCAACAGGTTTTTAATTTCTAACTTTATTGATGTTTAATATAATTATAACCTGTTCTCGTCACGATATGGCTGAAATACTGCCAATGTCACTTATAATCTTAACTCACTCACTCACTCACTCACTCACTCACTCACTCACTCACTCACTCACTCAATCTCACTCACACACTCACTCACTCAAGACTCCTTTGAGACGTATACATTTTTAACACTGTACATTTCGGTTAATTGCTGATAGGCAAAATGTTTATATTGAATTTTAAATGTTTAACTTTATTTCCTAGTTATGCGATATAGGTTATATGATATGACTGAGTAAATGAGCAAATAACACAATTAAGAGGTTCAAATAACGGAACAAATTCACTCTCAATTTTAACTAATGGCTGAGAACTGTTAAAGCCCACTGTAAAATATACCTTTACTAAATAATTTAAAACCATTTGTTCCGCGACCAATTAATATCCACTGATCGGGAAATTTGGAATGCAAACTGCTGCTGGTGTCAACTGATTATATATAAATCTGCCAGAAGGATTGGATTCTGAAGACTGATAACGATATCTCTGAAGGTTGTTTTGTAAAACCCTTGATACTTGTCATATAATGGGGTACTTTGGAGAGACTTAATTAGGAATTAAGTTTTACAATGGACCACTAAGAGTGTTCAAATAACATATATCGAACTGTTTATACCCGGTTGTTCCACGATCATACCGCACGTGCAGTGGTTGTGTTGTACGTTGCCGTTGATCTCAATGTATAGCGCAGCTAGAATCAAGGATGTGCCTCCAATGGAGAAATATGCCCAGGAACAGCAATGTCACCGTGACACTCTTCTTGTTGAATTCAAGACATTCGGGATATTGCAGTGTTTCACTAAATGTTTGCAGCTAACTAGTTGCAGTCATGTAATGTATCACCCAAACAAATTGACTTGCAGAACATCGAGTAAAACCAATCATTTAGAGAGTGACCCTGACTGGATTTGTTGGAAGAAAAAAAGTTTAGTAAGTATATGCGTGGTGAGACTAAATATAACATATAAGGCATGGCCCACTGCTCCCGTGTTTAACTTACAAAGATAAAAAATAATGGGGTACATAAGTCCAAAGCATTCAAGGTAGATTTATACCTACTATTATTTTCAAACGTAGTATATATGTTATTTTAATTTAGGGATAGATTGTCAAAAATTGCTGAAGGATGAAGGACTGGTGTAAATACAGCTATGATCCATGTAGGTACCAAAAGTAATGTAAGTCTCCATGGTTCCTAGTATGGTGATCTACCTTCAGTTGTTGGCGTTCTATAGCCCATATTTTATATTGTATTGTCTTCTTTAATTAAAATAATTTAGTTTTCCATGCTAGTTTTACATTCATATCTGTGATACTCTAGTAGTTTTACTGTCCATCGTGTACAGCTTTCGTTTTTATTGTATAAATTGGTTTCGTCACGATATGGCTGAGATATTGGCGATGTGACGTTAAATATTAACGCACTCACTCACTGTATGATTATGGGGAACTTAAATGGCCACAACCCATTTTGGGGTGGTACAACTACTAATGCTAAAGGTAAACTATTGGAAGAGTTTTATTCAGAATATGATGGACTCAAACCTATTGAATGAATTTGAATGGTCAGTCCACAATGACCTCTGTGGAAGTGACCAGTTTCCAACAATATTAAAACCTGTGAACCCATCTGATGTTACCCTATCCTTAAGATGGCAAACTATGTGTTACGACAGACTCAAACCTGAACGTTCTATTGAAGTTCCTGATGCCATAAGGATTTTATTTCTGATGAACTTAATAACAAAGCTAATGAGTGTATCCCCAAATCCTCTGCAATTCCACACATCCGAAAACCATGGTTCAACGATAAGTGCCAACAGGCTAAGAAGGCATGGAAGAAAGCTGACCATTATTTCCGTCACCATCCTATGGTTCATAATTTGAATAAATTAAAAAGATTAGGCGCTTAGGCATAGCAAAGTAAACGCCAATGCTTGCGAAATTATGTGTAAAAAATAAATTCACAAACGTCGATATCAACGGTATGGAATATGATCCAGAAAATATACGGTAAGGGTTCTGAATCGAGCATTGAGCTTCTCAAAGCCGGAAACGAATTATTAACTATTCAATCTTATATTGCAAATAAATTTGGAGAAACTTTGGCCAAACACTCTTTCTCGTCGAATTATGTACCTCAGTTCTAAAAATATGAACGACATTAGGAAAAGAAAACTATTAATTTCAATTCAGATAATGGGGAAGATTACAATGAAATATTTTCTATTCATGAGCTTCATACTGATCTTGAACAAGCTCACGATACTTCTACAGGAGCTGATAACATACATTATCGGCAACTGAAGCACTTACTGGAATCATGTTCAGAGACGCTCCTAAACATTTTTGATGATATTTGGACATCTGGAATATTCCCTTCGTCGTGGAACGATCTTATTATTGTTCCTATTCCTAAACCTGGACGTCTCCATATTGATGTTTCGAATTTTTGACCGATCTCACTAAGTAACTGCGTTTGCAAGACCTTGGAACGTTAAATATATACGGAAGCAGGTTTAAATTATATGAAATAGAACTATATTGGTTACACCTACTTGGGTTGTCAGACCAGATTTGAAGAAGTCATCATGCAACGATGTCGCATTGGCCACAGCAGGTATACACATGAATATTTATAAAAAGGTGAGGATCCTCCATTTTGCATTCCTTTTGCATACGGTCAGGCATGTCGTGCTTGACTCTAGTAAATTTTCCATCACAAGGGATACATATTCCAGTGCAAAAACAGTTAAGGATCTTTTTAGCAATATTAATAATCATTTAATTATTGAATTTTTAAAAGAACTTAAACAAATTGATAAAATGTGATTGATATGTTTTGTATATAGATATATATTTTATTATTGGTAAATAAATCAGCCACTTAGATTGTTAGTGGCGGTATCCTCAAGTACCGTAAAATTATTGTCCCCCTGAGAGGATACGCCAGTCCCAAAACATTCGAAGTAGACTTTAAATATCCACATTGCTACTCGTAGTATTATTGTCATTATAATTTGTGGCTGAATCTGCCTACAATCATCAGCAGCTGAAGGGATGGTGTAAATTCATCTAGGGTCCATGCAGGTAGCAAAGGTACTGTAAGTTCACATGGTCCATATGGTGATCTACCATCAGTTGTTGGCGATCAACAGCCCATTTTGTCCAATTAGATTTCTACTTTTAGAGATATATGCTACCTAATGATATTCTAGATACTTCACAGTCCGCAGATGACTGGTTATTTAACTACTTGTATTTATTGTATATGTACAACATTTCTCGTCACTATATGGCTCAAATATTGCCAAGGTGACGTTCAGTTCTAAATCACTCACTCACTGATCAGAAACGTTAATCATGGTCCCCAGAATGGTGATCTATCTTCAGTCGTTGGCAATCTGTATATAGCCTGTTTTTATATTGTATTGAAATTTATAGGTCCAATTTTTTCCATTTAATTACTAGTTTTGTATGGATATCTGTGATACACTAGTAGTTTTACTGTTCTTCGTCAACAGGTTTTTAATTTCTAACTTTATTGATGTTTAATATAATTATAACCTGTTCTCGTCACGATATGGCTGAAATACTGCCAATGTCACTTATAATCTTAACTCACTCACTCACTCACTCACTCACTCACTCACTCACTCACTCACTCACTCACTCACTCACTCACTCACTCACTCACTCACTCACTCACTCACTCACTCACTCACTCACTCACTCACTCACTCACTCACCAAGACTCCTTTGAGACGTATACATTTTAACACTGTACATTTCGGTTAATTGCTTATAGGCAAAATGTTTATATTGAATTTTAAATGTTTAACTTTATTTCCTAGTTATGCGATATAGGTTATATGATATGACTGAGTAAATGAGCAAATAACACAATTAAGAGGCTCAAATAACGGAACAAATTCACTCTCAATTTTAACTAATGGCTGAGAACTGTTAAAGCCCACTGTAAAATATACCTTTACTAAATAATTTAAAACCACTTGTTCCACGACCAATTAATATCCACTGATCGGGAAATTTGGAATGCAAACTGCTGCTGGTGTCAACTGATTATATATAAATCTGCCAGAAGGATTGGGTTCAGAAGACTGATAACGATATCTCTGAAGGTTGTTTTGTAAAACCCTTGATACTTGTCATATAATGGGGTACTTTGGGGAGACTTAATTAGGAATTAAGTTTTACAATGGACCACTAAGAGTGTTCAAATAACATATATCGAACTGTTTATACCCGGTTGTTCCACGATGATACCGCACGTGCAGTGGTTGTGTTGTACCTTGCCGTTGATCTCAATGTATAGCGCAGATATAATCAAGGATGTGCCTCCAATGGAGAAATATGCCCAGGAACAGCAATGTCACCGTGACACTCTTCTTGTTGAATTCAAGCCATTCGGGATATTGCAGTGTTTCACTAAATGTTTGCAGCTAACTAGTTGCAGTCATGTAATGTATCACCCAAACAAATTGACTTGCAGAACATCGAGTAAAACCAATCATTTAGAGAGTGACCCTGACTGGATTTGTTGGAAGAAAAAAAGTTTAGTAAGTATATGCGTGGTGAGACTAAATATAACATATAAGGCATGGCCCACTGCTCCCGTGTTTAACTTACAAAGATAAAAAATAATGGGGTACATATATAAGTCCCAAAGCATTCAAGGTAGATTTATACCTACTATTATTTTCAAACGTAGTATATATGTTATTTTAATTTAGGGATAGATTGTCAAAAATTGCTGAAGGCTGAAGGACTGGTGTAAATACAGCTATGATCCATGTAGGTACCAAAGTAATGTAAGTCCCCATGGTTCCTAGTATGGTGATCTACCTTCAGTTGTTGGCGTTCTATAGCCCGTATTTTATATTGTATTGTCTTCTTTAATTAAAATAATTTAGTTTTCCATGCTAGTTTTATATTCATATCTGTGATACTCTAGTAGTTTTACTGTCCATCGTGGACAGCTTTCGTTTTTATTGTATAAATTGGTTTCGTCACGATATGGCTGAGATATTGGCGATGTGACGTTACATATTAACGCACTCACTCACTGTATGATTATGGGGAACTTAAATGGCCACAACCCACTTTGGGGTGGTACAACTACTAATGCTAAAGGTAAACTATTGGAAGTTTTATTCAGAATATGATGGACTCAAACCTATTGAATGAATTTGAATGGTCAGTCCACAATGACCTCTGTGGAAGTGACCAGTTACCAACAATATTAAAACCTGTGAACCCATCTGATGTTACCCTATCCTTAAGATGGCAAACAATGTGTTACGACAGACTTAAACCTGAACGTTCTATTGAAGTTCCTGATGCCATAAGGATTTTATTTCTGATGAACTTAATAACAAAGCTAATGAGTGTATCCCCAAATCCTCTGCAATTCCACACATCCGAAAACCATGGTTCAACGATAAGTGCCAACAGGCTCGGAAGGCATGGAAGAAAGCTGACCATTATTTCCGTCACCATCCTATGGTTCATAATTTGAATAAATTAAAAAAGATTAGGCGCTTAGGCATAGCAAAGTAAACGCCAATGCTTGCGAAATTATGTGTAAAAAAATAAATTCACAAACGTCGATATCAACGGTATGGAATATGATCCAGAAAATATACGGTAAGGGTTCTGAATCGAGCATTGAGCTTCTCAAAGCCGGAAACGAATTATTAACTATTCAATCTTATATTGCAAATAAATTTGGAGAAACTTTGGCCAAACACTCTTTCTCGTCGAATTATGTACCTCAGTTCTAAAAATATGAACGACATTAGGAAAAGAAAACTATTAATTTCAATTCAGATAATGGGGAAGATTACAATGAAATATTTTCTATTCATGAGCTTCATACTGATCTTGAACAAGCTCACGATACTTCTACAGGAGCTGATAACATACATTATCGGCAACTGAAGCACTTACTGGAATCATGTTCAGAGACGCTCTTAAACATTTTTGATGATATTTGGACATCTGGAATATTCCCTTCGTCATGGAACGATCTTATTATTGTTCCTATTCCTAAACCTGGACGTCTCCATATTGATGTTTCGAATTTTTGACCGATCTCACTAAGTAACTGCGTTTGCAAGACCGTGGAACGTTAAATATATACGGAAGCAGGTTTAAATTATATGAAATAGAACTATATTGGTTACACCTACTTGGGTTGTCAGACCAGATTTGAAGAAGTGATCATGCAACGATGTCGCATTGGCCTCAGCAGGTATACACATGAATATTTATAAAAAGGTGAGGATCCTCCATTTTGCATTCCTTTTGCATACGGTCAGGCATGTCGTGCTTGACTCTAGTAAATTTTCCATCACAAGGGATACATATTCCAGTGCAAAAACAGTTAAGGATCTTTTAAGCAATATTAATAATCATTTAATTATTGAATTTTTAAAAGAACTTAAACAAATTGATAAAATGTGATTGATATGTTTTGTATATAGATATATATTTTATTATTGGTAGATAAATCAGCCACTTAGATTGTTAGTGGCGGTATCCTCAAGTACCGTAAAATTATTGTCCCCCTGAGAGGATACGCCAGTCCCAAAACATTCGAAGTAGACTTTAAATATCCACATTGCTACTCGTAGTATTATTGTCATTATAATTTGTGGCTGAATCTGCCTACAATCATCAGCAGCTGAAGGGATGGTGTAAATTCATCTAGGGTCCATGCAGGTAGCAAAGGCACTGTAAGTTCACATGGTCCATATGGTGATCTACCATCAGTTGTTGGCGATCAACAGTCCATTTTGTCCAATTAGATTTCTACTTTTAGAGATATATGCTACCTAATGATATTCTAGATACTTCACAGTCCGCAGATGACTGGTTATTTAACTACTTGTATTTATTGTATATGTACAACATTTCTCGTCACTATATGGCTCAAATATTGCCAAGGTGACGTTCAGTTCTAAATCACTCACTCACTGATCAGAAACGTTAATCATGGTCCCCAGAATGGTGATCTATCTTCAGTCGTTGGCAATCTGTATATAGCCTGTTTTTATATTGTATTGAAATTTATAGGTCCAATATTTTCCATTTAATTACTAGTTTTGTATGGATATCTGTGATACACTAGTAGTTTTACTGTTCTTCGTCAACAGGTTTTTAATTTCTAACTTTATTGATGTTTAATATAATTATAACCTGTTCTCGTCACGATATGGCTGAAATACTGCCAATGTCACTTATAATCTTAACTCACTCACTCACTCACTCACTCACTCACTCACTCACTCACTCACTCACTCACTCACTCACTCACTCACTCACCTCACTCACTCACTCACTCACTCACTCACTCACTCACTCAAGACTCCTTTGAGACGTATACATTTTTAACACTGTACATTTCGGTTAATTGCTTATAGGCAAAATGTTTATATTGAATTTTAAATGTTTAACTTTATTTCCTAGTTATGCGATATAGGTTATATGATATGACTGAGTAAATGAGCAAATAACACAATTAAGAGGCTCAAATAACGGAACAAATTCACTCTCAATTTTAACTAATGGCTGAGAACTGTTAAAGCCCACTGTAAAATATACCTTTACTAAATAATTTAAAACCACTTGTTCCACGACCAATTAATATCCACTGATCGGGAAATTTGGAATGCAAACTGCTGCTGGTGTCAACTGATTATATATAAATCTGCCAGAAGGATTGGGTTCAGAAGACTGATAACGATATCTCTGAAGGTTGTTTTGTAAAACCCTTGATACTTGTCATATAATGGGGTACTTTGGGGAGACTTAATTAGGAATTAAGTTTTACAATGGACCACTAAGAGTGTTCAAATAACATATATCGAACTGTTTATACCCGGTTGTTCCACGATGATACCGCACGTGCAGTGGTTGTGTTGTACCTTGCCGTTGATCTCAATGTATAGCGCAGATATAATCAAGGATGTGCCTCCAATGGAGAAATATGCCCAGGAACAGCAATGTCACCGTGACACTCTTCTTGTTGAATTCAAGCCATTAGGGATATTGCAGTGTTTCACTAAATGTTTGCAGCTAACTAGTTGCAGTCATGTAATGTATCACCCAAACAAATTGACTTGCAGAACATCGAGTAAAACCAATCATTTAGAGAGTGACCCTGACTGGATTTGTTGGAAGAAAAAAAGTTTAGTAAGTATATGCGTGGTGAGACTAAATATAACATATAAGGCATGGCCCACTGCTCCCGTGTTTAACTTACAAAGATAAAAATAATGGGGTACATATATAAGTCCCAAAGCATTCAAGGTAGATTTATACCTACTATTATTTTCAAACGTAGTATATATGTTATTTTAATTTAGGGATAGATTGTCAAAATTGCTGAAGGCTGAAGGACTGGTGTAAATACAGCTATGATCCATGTAGGTACCAAAAGTAATGTAAGTCCCCATGGTTCCTAGTATGGTGATCTACCTTCAGTTGTTGGCGTTCTATAGCCCGTATTTTATATTGTATTGTCTTCTTTAATTAAAATAATTTAGTTTTCCATGCTAGTTTTATATTCATATCTGTGATACTCTAGTAGTTTTACTGTCCATCGTGGACAGCTTTCGTTTTTATTGTATAAATTGGTTTCGTCACGATATGGCTGAGATATTGGCGATGTGACGTTACATATTAACGCACTCACTCACTGTATGATTATGGGGAACTTAAATGGCCACAACCCACTTTGGGGTGGTACAACTACTAATGCTAAAGGTAAACTATTGGAAGTTTTATTCAGAATATGATGGACTCAAACCTATTGAATGAATTTGAATGGTCAGTCCACAATGACCTCTGTGGAAGTGACCAGTTACCAACAATATTAAAACCTGTGAACCCATCTGATGTTACCCTATCCTTAAGATGGCAAACAATGTGTTACGACAGACTTAAACCTGAACGTTCTATTGAAGTTCCTGATGCCATAAGGATTTTATTTCTGATGAACTTAATAACAAAGCTAATGAGTGTATCCCCAAATCCTCTGCAATTCCACACATCCGAAAACCATGGTTCAACGATAAGTGCCAACAGGCTCGGAAGGCATGGAAGAAAGCTGACCATTATTTCCGTCACCATCCTATGGTTCATAATTTGAATAAATTAAAAAGATTAGGCGCTTAGGCATAGCAAAGTAAACGCCAATGCTTGCGAAATTATGTGTAAAAAATAAATTCACAAACGTCGATATCAACGGTATGGAATATGATCCAGAAAATATACGGTAAGGGTTCTGAATCGAGCATTGAGCTTCTCAAAGCCGGAAACGAATTATTAACTATTCAATCTTATATTGCAAATAAATTTGGAGAAACTTTGGCCAAACACTCTTTCTCGTCGAATTATGTACCTCAGTTCTAAAAATATGAACGACATTAGGAAAAAGAAAACTATTAATTTCAATTCAGATAATGGGGAAGATTACAATGAAATATTTTCTATTCATGAGCTTCATACTGATCTTGAACAAGCTCACGATACTTCTACAGGAGCTGATAACATACATTATCGGCAACTGAAGCACTTACTGGAATCATGTTCAGAGACGCTCTTAAACATTTTTGATGATATTTGGACATCTGGAATATTCCTTCGTCATGGAACGATCTTATTATTGTTCCTATTCCTAAACCTGGACGTCTCCATATTGATGTTTCGAATTTTTGACCGATCTCACTAAGTAACTGCGTTTGCAAGACCGTGGAACGTTAAATATATACGGAAGCAGGTTTAAATTATATGAAATAGAACTATATTGGTTACACCTACTTGGGTTGTCAGACCAGATTTGAAGAAGTGATCATGCAACGATGTCGCATTGGCCTCAGCAGGTATACACATGAATATTTATAAAAAGGTGAGGATCCTCCATTTTGCATTCCTTTTGCATACGGTCAGGCATGTCGTGCTTGACTCTAGTAAATTTTCCATCACAAGGATACATATTCCAGTGCAAAACAGTTAAGGATCTTTTAAGCAATATTAATAATCATTTAATTATTGAATTTTTAAAAGAACTTAAACAAATTGATAAAATGTGATTGATATGTTTTGTATATAGATATATATTTTATTATTGGTAGATAAATCAGCCACTTAGATTGTTAGTGGCGGTATCCTCAAGTACCGTAAAATTATTGTCCCCCTGAGAGGATACGCCAGTCCCAAAACATTCGAAGTAGACTTTAAATATCCACATTGCTACTCGTAGTATTATTGTCATTATAATTTGTGGCTGAATCTGCCTACAATCATCAGCAGCTGAAGGGATGGTGTAAATTCATCTAGGGTCCATGCAGGTAGCAAAGGCACTGTAAGTTCACATGGTCCATATGGTGATCTACCATCAGTTGTTGGCGATCAACAGTCCATTTTGTCCAATTAGATTTCTACTTTTAGAGATATATGCTACCTAATGATATTCTAGATACTTCACAGTCCGCAGATGACTGGTTATTTAACTACTTGTATTAATTGTATATGTACAACATTTCTCGTCACTATATGGCTCAAATATTGCCAAGGTGACGTTCAGTTCTAAATCACTCACTCACTGATCAGAAACGTTAATCATGGTCCCCAGAATGGTGATCTATCTTCAGTCGTTGGCAATCTGTATATAGCCTGTTTTTATATTGTATTGAAATTTATAGGTCCAATATTTTCCATTTAATTACTAGTTTTGTATGGATATCTGTGATACACTAGTAGTTTTACTGTTCTTCGTCAACAGGTTTTTAATTTCTAACTTTATTGATGTTTAATATAATTATAACCTGTTCTCGTCACGATATGGCTGAAATACTGCCAATGTCACTTATAATCTTAACTCACTCACTCACTCACTCACTCACTCACTCACTCACTCACTCACTCACTCACTCACTCACTCACTCACTCACTCACTCACTCACTCAAGACTCCTTTGAGACGTATACATTTTTAACACTGTACATTTCGGTTAATTGCTTATAGGCAAAATGTTTATATTGAATTTTAAATGTTTAACTTTATTTCCTAGTTATGCGATATAGGTTATATGATATGACTGAGTAAATGAGCAAATAACACAATTAAGAGGCTCAAATAACGGAACAAATTCACTCTCAATTTTAACTAATGGCTGAGAACTGTTAAAGCCCACTGTAAAATATACCTTTACTAAATAATTTAAAACCACTTGTTCCACGACCAATTAATATCCACTGATCGGGAAATTTGGAATGCAAACTGCTGCTGGTGTCAACTGATTATATATAAATCTGCCAGAAGGATTGGGTTCAGAAGACTGATAACGATATCTCTGAAGGTTGTTTTGTAAAACCCTTGATACTTGTCATATAATGGGGTACTTTGGGGAGACTTAATTAGGAATTAAGTTTTACAATGGACCACTAAGAGTGTTCAAATAACATATATCGAACTGTTTATACCCGGTTGTTCCACGATGATACCGCACGTGCAGTGGTTGTGTTGTACCTTGCCGTTGATCTCAATGTATAGCGCAGATATAATCAAGGATGTGCCTCCAATGGAGAAATATGCCCAGGAACAGCAATGTCACCGTGACACTCTTCTTGTTGAATTCAAGCCATTCGGGATATTGCAGTGTTTCACTAAATGTTTGCAGCTAACTAGTTGCAGTCATGTAATGTATCACCCAAACAAATTGACTTGCAGAACATCGAGTAAAACCAATCATTTAGAGAGTGACCCTGACTGGATTTGTTGGAAGAAAAAAAGTTTAGTAAGTATATGCGTGGTGAGACTAAATATAACATATAAGGCATGGCCCACTGCTCCCGTGTTTAACTTACAAAGATAAAAAATAATGGGGTACATATATAAGTCCCAAAGCATTCAAGGTAGATTTATACCTACTATTATTTTCAAACGTAGTATATATGTTATTTTAATTTAGGGATAGATTGTCAAAAATTGCTGAAGGCTGAAGGACTGGTGTAAATACAGCTATGATCCATGTAGGTACCAAAAGTAATGTAAGTCCCCATGGTTCCTAGTATGGTGATCTACCTTCAGTTGTTGGCGTTCTATAGCCCGTATTTTATATTGTATTGTCTTCTTTAATTAAAATAATTTAGTTTTCCATGCTAGTTTTATATTCATATCTGTGATACTCTAGTAGTTTTACTGTCCATCGTGGACAGCTTTCGTTTTTATTGTATAAATTGGTTTCGTCACGATATGGCTGAGATATTGGCGATGTGACGTTACATATTAACGCACTCACTCACTGTATGATTATGGGGAACTTAAATGGCCACAACCCACTTTGGGGTGGTACAACTACTAATGCTAAAGGTAAACTATTGGAAGTTTTATTCAGAATATGATGGACTCAAACCTATTGAATGAATTTGAATGGTCAGTCCACAATGACCTCTGTGGAAGTGACCAGTTACCAACAATATTAAAACCTGTGAACCCATCTGATGTTACCCTATCCTTAAGATGGCAAACAATGTGTTACGACAGACTTAAACCTGAACGTTCTATTGAAGTTCCTGATGCCATAAGGATTTTATTTCTGATGAACTTAATAACAAAGCTAATGAGTGTATCCCCAAATCCTCTGCAATTCCACACATCCGAAAACCATGGTTCAACGATAAGTGCCAACAGGCTCGGAAGGCATGGAAGAAAGCTGACCATTATTTCCGTCACCATCCTATGGTTCATAATTTGAATAAATTAAAAAGATTAGGCGCTTAGGCATAGCAAAGTAAACGCCAATGCTTGCGAAATTATGTGTAAAAAATAAATTCACAAACGTCGATATCAACGGTATGGAATATGATCCAGAAAATATATACGGTAAGGGTTCTGAATCGAGCATTGAGCTTCTCAAAGCCGGAAACGAATTATTAACTATTCAATCTTATATTGCAAATAAATTTGGAGAAACTTTGGCCAAACACTCTTTCTCGTCGAATTATGTACCTCAGTTCTAAAAATATGAACGACATTAGGAAAAGAAAACTATTAATTTCAATTCAGATAATGGGGAAGATTACAATGAAATATTTTCTATTCATGAGCTTCATACTGATCTTGAACAAGCTCACGATACTTCTACAGGAGCTGATAACATACATTATCGGCAACTGAAGCACTTACTGGAATCATGTTCAGAGACGCTCTTAAACATTTTTTTGATGATATTTGGACATCTGGAATATTCCCTTCGTCATGGAACGATCTTATTATTGTTCCTATTCCTAAACCTGGACGTCTCCATATTGATGTTTCGAATTTTTGACCGATCTCACTAAGTAACTGCGTTTGCAAGACCGTGGAACGTTAAATATATACGGAAGCAGGTTTAAATTATATGAAATAGAACTATATTGGTTACACCTACTTGGGTTGTCAGACCAGATTTGAAGAAGTGATCATGCAACGATGTCGCATTGGCCTCAGCAGGTATACACATGAATATTTATAAAAAGGTGAGGATCCTCCATTTTGCATTCCTTTTGCATACGGTCAGGCATGTCGTGCTTGACTCTAGTAAATTTTCCATCACAAGGGATACATATTCCAGTGCAAAACAGTTAAGGATCTTTTTTAAGCAATATTAATAATCATTTAATTATTGAATTTTTAAAAGAACTTAAACAAATTGATAAAATGTGATTGATATGTTTTGTATATAGATATATATTTTATTATTGGTAGATAAATCAGCCACTTAGATTGTTAGTGGCGGTATCCTCAAGTACCGTAAAATTATTGTCCCCCTGAGAGGATACGCCAGTCCCAAAACATTCGAAGTAGACTTTAAATATCCACATTGCTACTCGTAGTATTATTGTCATTATAATTTGTGGCTGAATCTGCCTACAATCATCAGCAGCTGAAGGGATGGTGTAAATTCATCTAGGGTCCATGCAGGTAGCAAAGGCACTGTATGTCCACATGGTCCATATGGTGATCTACCATCAGTTGTTGGCGATCAACAGCCCATTTTGTCCAATTAGATTTCTACTTCTAGAGATATATGCTACCTAATGATATTCTAGATACTTCACAGTCCGCAGATGACTGGTTATTTAACTACTTGTATTTATTGTATATGTACAACATTTCTCGTCACTATATGGCTCAAATATTGCCAAGGTGACGTTCAGTTCTAAATCACTCACTCACTGATCAGAAACGTTAATCATGGTCCCCAGAATGGTGATCTATCTTCAGTCGTTGGCAATCTGTATATAGCCTGTTTTTATATTGTATTGAAATTTATAGGTCCAATATTTTCCA